>NW_017677132.1:32286-33931 GCF_001879085.1 Nicotiana attenuata
ATATATATATAACAAAACACACTTAGATCGGGATAAAAATCTGTCGCCCGAAAAAAAAATTCGCCGAAAAATATGATGTTTGTGAAATTCCGACGACCACCATTTTATGCCGCCGGTGACCAAAACAAAAAGGAGAATGAAATAACCAAAAAAAAAATGAGAATAATAGGAAATAAGAAAAAAGGATAAGAAAAAGAAGAAAGAATAAAAAAGTACTAAAAATACATGTGGGGGCACGTGTAGCTCACCACTTGCCAAGAGTTTGGTTGTTAGCTTTAAGGGTGCAAATAATTACATTTAAAATAAGTTTAGGGGGGTAATAGGATTCCCGCAAAGAAAAAGTGTGTAGTTGGAAATCCAAGTATAGATCAGGGGGTACTTATGCATTTTCCCAAAGCATATACATAAGATTTCCTTCATTTGAATCCGTTTGAAGAGCTTGAGAAGAATAAATTAAAGCCTTTGCATAGTCAACAACATCTGTGACGACCCGGCCCGTCGTCACGTGAGTTACCGCCCCCTGTTTCCCCCATATTATGTCCCTCCATGATTTAATATCAGTATTTGAGTTGATCGGGTAGAATTGGATTGGTTCTAGTTGGAAATATGGCACTTAGCCTTTTTGAAGGAAGCTTGCTTTGGAAAGTTGACTATGTAGTTAGAAGGCTCGGAATGGATTTCCGATGATTCGACTAGTTTCGGGGGATGATTTGTGACTTAGGAGCGCAATCGGAATTGAATTTGGAGGTCCGGTGTAGAATTAGGCTTGAATTGGCTAAGGTTGGATTTTGGCGAATTCCGGATGGTAGGTGAGATTTTGATCCGAGGGTCGGAATGGAATTCCGATAGTTGCAGTAGCTCCGTTAGGTGATTTTGGATATGCGTGCAAAGTTTCAGATCATTCGGAGGTGTTTAGGTCGGGTTTTAGATCAAATACAAGTTTCGGAAGTTTTAGTTTAACTTAGGCTTGAATCCGTGGTAATTCGATGATTTTGGTGTTTATGATAGTGTTTTTATGTTACGAGCAAGTTTGAATGAAGTAATAGAACATATCTGTGCATTTGGTTGAGGTCCCGAGGGCCTCGGGGTGATTTCGGATGGCTAACGGGGAGTTTTGAACATGAAAAAGTGCAGCAGAAATTGCAGAGGAATTTTCCTCTATGCGATCGCGTAGGTATGCCTGCGATCGCATAGAAGGTTCAGAGGGGGATGAAGATTTGCTCTATGCGATCGCGTATAGGGGTCTGCGATCGCATAGGTTGAGGAGATTGGGCAGTGCGGTCGCGTGGGAAGTAATGCGATCGCGTAGAAGGGGGAGACAGTGCTATGCGATCGCATGGCCTGTCCTACGATCGCGTAAGAGGAATTGAGGGCCTGGAAATTTTGGCCTATGCGATCACAGGGATAGTGATGCGATCGCATAGGGGTCGCTACAGTAATCTGGCAGAATGTTTAAAACCCTTATATCCGCGACCCACATTATTTTTCCACCATTTTTACTCCGCCAAGAGAGCTGTTTGAGCGATTTGAAGAGGGTTTTCAACGGGTATTGATTTGAGGTAAGTCTCTTGAGTAGAAAACACCATTTTATGGAAGAATCAACACTCAAATTCATGAAAAGTGGGTAGAAATTGTGAAGAACTAG
>NW_017677133.1:0-1148 GCF_001879085.1 Nicotiana attenuata
AAGATTAACGGGTCAGTTTAAACTAAAGCGAGTTTTAACATTTCTCTACCCAAGACTGGAGTCGCTATCTCACGAACTACTAAAGAGTAGCTACAACAAGTCTCGAATAGAAAATACATAAATGTCTGTCACGGTCAAATGAAACAAACTGAAAACATAGAAAAGGGCTCCGGCCTGCGAACGCCAGCTAGGCTACCTCGTAAGTCCCTGGACTGAAGTCAGCTCCCGATCAATATCCTACTGCTGTGGTCCAAAAGTTGCTCGGTACCGTGATCTGTGCAAAAGAGCACAGAAGTGTAGCATCAGCACAACGACCCCATGTGCTGGTAAGTGCCTGGCCTAACCCCGGCCGAAGTAGTGACGAGGCTAGACAGGACTACCAAACCAACTCGGACGGCGGAGCCGCCCGATCTAAGGCTGGGCTGTTCCGGTTCGCTCGCCGTTACTAGGGGAATCCTTGTAAGTTTCTTTTCTTCCGCTTATTGATATGCTTAAACTCAGCGGGTAGTCCCGCCTGACCTGGGGTCGCGGTCGGAGCGCCTAAGCGCGATAAGGGTCGGGGAGCCAAACATGCGACGGGTTGGAGCCGCGACATTACGAGAGTTGAGTTTCAACCACCACTTGTCGTGACGTCCGTCGCCGTGGACTCGCATTTAGGCCAACCGCACGCTCGGGGCGCACGGGAGGCCAGTATCCGTCCCACGACACCTCCGCGACCATGAGAATGGGCGCGGTGTGCGGGGGCGACGCGATGCGTGACGCCCAGGCAGACGTGCCCTCGGCCTAATGGCTTCGGGCGCAACTTGCGTTCAAAGACTCGATGGTTCACGGGATTCTGCAATTCACACCAAGTATCGCATTTCGCTACGTTCTTCATCGATGCGAGAGCCGAGATATCCGTTGCCGAGAGTCGTTTGTGTTTCAAAAGAAGCACAAGTCCCCCCGCGCGCACCGCGAACGGGGCGCGAGGGGCAGGCTTTCAATTTAGTATTCCTTGGCGCTTTTCGCGCCGGGGTTCGTTAATCACCCGGCACGCACGCGAGCGCGCGCGCCGGGGATAGGAGAGAGCCGCACGGACGGAGGCCGAAGCACCCCGGCCGCGCCGCTCCCCAGTGTTTAAACAAGTTCGCGGGTCGTTCTGCTTTTGC
>NW_017677133.1:6135-7631 GCF_001879085.1 Nicotiana attenuata
GCACGACGCTCCGCCGTTCGTTGTCAAAAGCCATCAGCTGCCACGAGCGGTGCCAGACACAACCCGCAACAACCGATGGCAATCCGCAACTTACTAAGCTTCGCCCCATGCGCATGGCACCTTGCGGCGCTACTTGCACGATGCTCCGCCGTTCGTTGCCAAATGCCAATGTTTGCCACGAGCGGTGTCACCACCAGGCATACTACGAGCCCACACGAGTACTTGCCGGCGCGGTTTGTGAACTTCGGGGACGTAGCACGGACAAGCCGTGCATGCCCCCAATGCCCCACGCCCCATGCCAGCGTCCCCCATGCATGCCCGCCTCTGCCTGGCAGCAAGCACCTGAGGTGCCTTTCAACACCTCTACCCCCCTTATATATACTTAAAAAAAAAAACCCAAGTTTCAGGAGTAGACATGTTTTGGCCAGAGAATCATAATGGAGTTGTACAACACCAAATAGCACAAACCAAGGTACAACTTAGCTAATATATTCACAAATGACTTTTAAACATTGTAAATGATATTTTTTACAAAAAATAATATTTTTTTTGAAATATTTTAATTAAAAACGAAAAATACTTAATAATATGGTAAAAATATGAAAAATATTATAAAAATAGGAAAAACAATGGAGAAAATTTCCAATACATCTAGTAATAATATAGCACATAAAAGAGTAAATATTTTTATAAAAAAGTAACATAAAAACTATTTAAAATTACAAAAAATGCATAAATATTAATAAAAAATAGATAAAAAAATAGGTAAAATACATAATATTATAATAAAAGCATATGGATGGCCAACCACCATTAATCCTGAGGAACTTCCATTGTCATCACCATAAGTGATTCCGACTTCAAACCGCCGGCGCCAACCACCAAGCGTCGCCGGTCGCTACCGCTCGAACCACCGCGACTTTCCACCACCGCCGCCAACGACCACCAACATCGTTGCGCTTGACATGTTGCTAAGCATTGGCTAGCACTAGACGTGGTGCGACGTGGAGCGATGTGGTGCGACTGGGCGGCTTGGTGCGACGTCGTGCCATGGTCGCGTCCTGCCATGTCCTGCGACGTCCTGCCACGTCCTGAGCCGTGCCATGGCCACGCCCTGCATGTCCTGCCACGTCCTGAGCCGTGCCATGGCCATGTCCTGTGACGTCCTGACGCGTGCCATGGCCACGTCCTGACACGTCCTGACACGTGCCATGGCCATGTCCTGCGACGTCCTGACACGTGCCATGGCCAGCCCTGCCATGTCCTGCGACGTCCTGACACGTCCTGACACGTGCCATGGCCATGTCCTGCGACGTCCTGACACGTCCTGACACGTCCTGACACGTGCCATGGCCACGCCCTGCATGGCCTGCCACGTCCTGAGCCGTGCCATGGCCATGTCCTGTGACGTCCTGACACGTGCCATGGCCACGTCCTGACACGTCCTGACACGTGCCATGGCCATGTCCTGCGACGTCCTGACACGGTCCTGTCGA
>NW_017677133.1:16379-18879 GCF_001879085.1 Nicotiana attenuata
ATTTTTTACCAAAAAAATATTTTTTGAAATATTTTTATTATAATACGAAAATACTTAATAAAATAGTAAAAGTGAAAATTATTATAAAAATAGGAAAAAAATTGGAGAAAATTTCGAATACATCTAGTAATAATATAACACATTAAAAGTAAATACTTTTATAAAAAAGTAACATAAAACTATTTAAAATACAAAAATTCATAAAAATTAATAAAAGATAGATAAAAAATGGGTAAAATATATAATATTATCATAAAAGCATATGTATGACCAACCACCATTAATCATGAGGAACTCCCATTGTCGCAACCGCCATAAGTAATTCCGACTTCAAACCGCCGGCGCCAACCACCAAGCATCGACCAACCGTCACCGGTCGCTACAGCTCGAACCACCGCAACTTTCAACCACCGCCACCAACGAGCACCAGCATTGTTGCGCTTGACATGTTGCTAAGCATTGGCTAGCACTAGACGTGGTGCGACGTGGAGCGAGGTGGTGCGACGGGGCGGCTTGGTGCGACGTCGTGCCATGGCCACGCCCTGCCATGTCCTGCGAGCCATGTCCTACGATGGCCTGTGACGTCCCATGGCCACGCCCTGCCATGTCCTGCGACGTCCTGCGACGTGCCATGGCCATGTCCTACGACGTGCCATGGCCATGTCCTGCGACGTGCCATGGCTATGTCCTGCCATGTCCTGCGACGTCCTGACACGTCTTGAGTCGTGCCATGGCCATGTCCGGCGATGTCCTGACACGTCCTGAGCTGTGCCATGGCCACGTGCTGCGACGTCCTGACACGTCCTGAGCCATGCCATGGCCATGTCCTGCGACGTCCTGACACGTGCCATGGCCATTCCTACGACGTCCTGACACGTCCTGCCATGTCCTGCGACGTCCTGACATGTCCTGAGCCGTGCCATGGCCATGTCCTGTGACGTCCTGACACGTCCCCGAGTCGTGCCATGGCCATGTCCTGCAACGTCCTGGCACGTCCTGAGTCGTGCCATGGCCATGTCCTGACACGTACTGACACGTCCTGAGTCGTGCCATGGCCATGTCCTGCGACGTCTTGACATTTCCTAAGCCGTGCCATGGCTATGTCCTCCGACGTCCTAACACGTCCTGAGTCGTGCCATAGCCATGTCCTGACACGTCCTGACACATCCTGAGTCGTGCCATGGCCATGTCCTGTGACGTCCTGACACGTCCTGAGCCGTGCCATGGCCACGTCCTGCGACGTCCTGACACGTGCCATGGACATGTCCTGCGGCGTCCTGACACATGCCATGGCCACGCCCTGCCATGTGCTGCAACGTCCTGACACATCCTGACACGTCCTGAGTCATGCCATGGCCATGTCTCGACGTACTGACACGTCCTGAGCCGTGCCATGGCCATGTCCTACGACGTCCTGACACGTGCCATGGCCATGTCCTGCGACGTCCTGGCTCGTGCCATGGCCACGCCCTGCCATGTCCGACCTCGGGCCATTGACATATGCCTCGGCGACGCCCGATAAACCTTTATTTGCGACATTGTATTGGCACATCGCCCTTGGCATAGGCCTAGGCGACAGAAGCGACGCCCCGATAAACCTCTACTCGCGACATTGCGGCGACACAAGCGACGCCCCAATAAACCTCTACTTGCAACATTGTATTGGCGCAACGCACTTGGCATAGGCCTCGGTGACACAAGCGACGCCCCGATAAACCTCTACTTGCAACATTGCGGCGACACAAGCGACGCCCCGATAAACACTACTTGTGACATGGTATTGGCACATCGCCCTCGGCATAGGACTCGGCGACACAAGCGACGCCCCGATAAACCTTTACTTGCGACATTGTATTGGCATCGCCCTCGGCATAGGCCTTGGCAATGCAAGCGACGCCCCGATAAACCTCTATTTGTGACATGGTATTGGCACATCGCCCTCGGCATAGGACTCAGCGACACAAGCGATGCCCCGATAAACCTCTACTTGCGACATTGTATTGGCACATCGCCCTCGGCATAGGCCTCGGCGATGCAAGCGATGCCCCGATAAACCTCTACTTGCGACACTGTATTGGCACATCGCCCTCGGCATAGGCCTCGGCGACGCAAGCGACGCGCCGATAAACCTCTACTTGCGACATTGTATTGGTACATCACCCTCGGCATAGGCCTCGGCGATGCAAGCGACCCCCCGTAAAACCTCTACTTGTGCAATGGTATTGGCACATTGCCCTCGGCATAGGACTCGGCGACACAAGCGACACCCAAATAAACCTCTACTTGCGACATTGTATTCGCACATCGCCATTGACATAGGCCTCGGCGACGCAAGCGATGCCCCGATAAACCTCTACTTGCGACATTCAGTTTATCCTTTCCCTCGACATGACAAAGTGTCAAGTCACGCTGGCCGCTCAATACACAAATAGTATACGTTCCAAGGTCTTGAGGACTTGTTCGATTTTCCAACACTTAGTATAATATAGCATCAAGGGAG
>NW_017677133.1:23879-26379 GCF_001879085.1 Nicotiana attenuata
GAAGTTTCAGCAGGTTCATCACCTATGTTTAGGTCCGCCAACGCATCTGACGCTGCAATGGCAGTAGAGAGGCTTTGAACATTTTGCCTTCTCAACTCCAATTGCGCCCGGCCCTTCAATCCACTCATGAAGTAATGTAGCTTTTCTTCCTCTGCCATATTACTTACATTCAGCATCAAGGATGAAAATTCCTTGACATACTCCCTCATCGTGCAACTTTGTTTCAAGAGATGCAGTCCATCTCGTGCAACCCATGACGAGTTAGTTGGAAGGAATTGGGATTTCAATTCCTTCTTCAGCATCACCCAAGTTTCAATCTTGGGCAGTCTAGCACTTTCCCCATCCGCAACTCGTGTACGCCACCACACATTTGCATCATCAGTCAAATACATAGGCGTGATCACCACTTTTTCATCATCCGACACACGAGCAGCTTGGAAATACTGCTCCATAAACCATAAGAAATTTTCCAATTCTTTGGCACTTCTAGCACCACCATAAGCCTTTGGCTCTGGAATCCTCAACTTAGTGCGTTCATCACTTCTTGGGGCAGAATTTTGCAATTCCCTTCGAAGTTGAACCACTTCCTCGCGTTTTTCTTCCTTCTCTTTGCTTACCAAGGCAATTTCTGCCAGCGTAGTTTCATGCCTCGCCGCATAATCTGCCTCCAAACGTGCCATTCTCGCAAGAACAGAAGAATCGCCATCTACTTCAAGAGCCTGCCCAAGCAGTGCTTCCAACTGCTCAACCCTTTGACGCAATTCATCATTTGTGCCACCAACCATGTTCTCAAATAGTACCACGAAATCTGCCACCGGTCGTCTTGCCACTGCCACGAACCTGCTCCGCTCTGATACCAGTTGTCACGGGGGCGTTTTTGGTCAGCCCAAAGTCACACCCGCGCGGCAGTCAATTTCCGCACTTGACTCAGCCTTCCTTAACACTTAGCAAAATTTCAGCAAGTTTGGCCTTGACGAATTTTTAGGCAACAAATTAGAATTCAAGTGAGAACACAAAGTCAATATGGAAAAATTCCCAACCCTTGTATTAATTTCGAAAACATACAAAGGACCCTCACTTTTCTATGAACACAATCCGCTCACAGCCCACTTTTGAGAAAGAACACAAGCCGTTCTTGGCCAACACTAAGACCTGCCCAAGCCTAGCCTTAGTTCCCTTTGAAATACTTTGAAACCCTCACGTTTTACTCTTGTTTCCCACTTATAATTTCACACGAAATTACCCACATACCTCTGACTAAGTTCCAAAGGCCCTATTTATAGAACATAGGCAGCCCTTAGACTTGACAGCACAATGACACTTGTTGTCTACAACTTTTTCCACTTGTTGGCCTAAGGCTAAATCTGATCCTAACAAGTAGTTGAAATCCCCAACTACATAGGACATGATATACACGAAATGGATAATGCGTACAAGCATAATCAGTCATGGGACAAATAGGTTATGACAAGGTAACCGCCAAAACTGCTTTTCATGTGCATTGCATGTGCCATCTTCACTTGGCCAGCTGAATTTCGCCCAAGGCTTGATTTGTGCCAAGCCTTAGCTCAATTTGACATTGCTCCACGCCAATGTCTTGCCCGCAACCCATTCCATGATTTTGCCGCACACGCCCGACGCCGCTGCCGCCCGCGCACTGCCTTGGCCTAGTTTCTGCCTTGCCCATGTCAACCTTCATTTCCCTCATGCCATTGATTGTCTTTTCCTTCACATAGCCTTGCCTTAGCTATAGAAAGTCTTTTCCATCATCCCGCATTCCCGCTTTGCCTTAGCTTAGCCCGCACTTAGCTGCCACAACCCAAAGTGCCATGCCATTGACTTTGGCGTGCATGCCATGCCATGCCGCCCTAACATTGCCCAGGCAGCTTTGTCAAGCCTTTGCCAAGCGCGCCTTGCATGTCCCAAGGCCTTGGCCAATACTTGTTCACAACAGCCCTCAATGACAATATCACGTCTGTCGCCCGCATGATCGTTTTGCCCGCACATAGGCCAATGACAAAGCCATCATGCCCACAACAACCGATGGCAATGGGCAATGTACTGAGCTTCGCCCCATGCGCATGGCACCTTGTGGCGCTAGTTGCACGACGCTTCACCATTTCATTGCCAAAAGCCATCAACTGCAAAATGGATCTGTAACTTTGGGAAAAGGATTGGCTCTGAGGGATGGGCACGGGGGTCCCAGTCCCGAACCCGTCGGCTATCGGCGGACTGCTCGAGCTACTCCTGCGACGAGAGCGGGTCGCCACGTGCCGGCTGGGGGACGGATTGGGAACGATTCCTTCGGGGGCCTTCCCCGGGCGTCGAACAGCCAACTCAGAACTGGTACGGACAAGGGGAATCCGACTATTTAATTAAAACAAAGCATTGCGATAGTCCCTGCGGATGTTTATGCAATGTGATTTTTGCCCAGTGCTCTGAATGTCAAAGTGAAGAAATTCAACCAAGCGCGGGGAAACGGCGGGAGTAACTAGGACTC
>NW_017677133.1:28289-30116 GCF_001879085.1 Nicotiana attenuata
GGGCGATGTGCCAATACAATGTCGCAAGTAGAGGTTTATCGGGGCGTCGCTTGTGTCGCCGAGTCCTATGCCGAGGGCGATGTGCCAATACCATGTCTCAAGCGCAAATTAGGCTTGTTCGGTGTCGGTTTTCTGTGTTGCATACCTAATGTCAAGGCATTATCAAGCACAATCGGCTGCCTTTCGCCCCTCGCGTTCGACGTGCGGGGTGAACCAAAAGCTGCAGTTGTGTCCCAGGTCGTCCTCGCTTTGCCCTGCGATGGCTTGGTCCACAACTAGTATGCTCGGACTCTTAGATTCGGTAAACGCAATGGGCATGGGTTCTTCATTGGCTCCTATCTGCCCAAAGAATGCTCCTTACGAATGACGGTCGTGCTCGTCTTGGACTTGGTCGTGCCCTTTGGGTCGGCCATGCTCATGCGACGCCGGCGTCAATAAGGAATGCTACCTGGTTGATCCTGCAAGTAGTCATATGTTTGTCTCAAAGATTAAGCCATGCATGCGTAAGTATGAACAAATTCAGACTGTGAAACTGCGAATGGCTCATTAAATCAGTTATAGTTTGTTTGATGGTATCTATAATTCGGATAACCGTAGTAATTCTAGAGCTAATACTTGCAACAAACCGCGACTTTTGGAAGGGATGCATTTATTAGATAAAAGGTCGACGCGGGCTCTGCCCGTTACTGCGATGATTCATGATAACTCGACGGATCGCACGGGCATCGTGCCGGCGATGCATCATTCAAATTTCTGCCCTATCAACTTTCGATGGTAGGATAGTGGCCTACTGTTAGACCCTAACTCTTTGCCATCGGGCGTGGCACAGCTGTGGCAAGGATTTGGGCGTGATGGCCTTGTCATTGGCCTATGTGCGGGCGAAATGATCATGCAAACGATAGACAAGACATTGTCATTGAGGGCTGTTGTGGGCAAGTATTGGCCAAGACCTTGGGACAGGCAAGGCGCGCTTGGCAAAGGCTTGACAAAGCTGGCGTGGGCAATGTTAGGGCGGCATGGCATGGCATGCGCGCCAAAGTCGGTGGCATGGCACTTAGGGTTATGGCAGCTAAGTGCGGGCTAAGCTAAGGCAAAGCGGGAATGCGGGATGATGGCAAAGGCTTTCAATAGGTAAGGCAAGGCTATGTGAAGGAAAATACAAGCAATGGCACGAGGGAAATGAAGGTTGACATGGGCAAGGCAGAAACTAGGCCAAGGCTGTGCGCGGGCGGCAGTGGTGTCGGGCATGTGCGGCAAAATCATGGAAGCGGGTTGCGGGCAAGACATTGGCGCGGAGCAATGTCAAATTGAGCTAAGGCTTAGCACAAAGCAAGCCTTGGGCGAAATTCAGCTGGCCAAGTGAAGATGGCACATGCAATGAAAAGCAGTTTTGGCGGTTACCTTGTCATAACCTCTTTGTCCCATGACTGATTATTCTTGTATCCATTATCCATTTTGTGTATATCATGTCCTAAGTAGTTGGGGATTTCAACTACATGTTAGGATCAGATTTAGACTTAGCCCGACAAGTGGCAAAAGCTGTAGACGACAAGTGTCATTGTGCTGTCAAGTCTAAGGGCTGCCTATGTTTTATAAATAGGGCCTTTGGGACTTAGTCAGATTAATGTGGTAATTTCGTATGAAATTATAAGTGGGAAACAATAGCGAAACGTGAGGGTTTCAAAGTGTTTCAAAGGGGACTAAGGCTAGGCTTGGGCAGGTCTTAGTGTTGGCCAACAACGACTTGTGTTCTTTGTCAAAAGTGGGCTGTGAGCGGATTGTGTTCATAGCAAAGTGAGGGTCCTTTGTATATTTTCGGAATTAATA
>NW_017677133.1:33308-33924 GCF_001879085.1 Nicotiana attenuata
ATCGCTGAGGCCTATGTCAATGGCCGATGTAGCCAATTACGAATGTCGCAAGTAGAGGTCTATCGGGGCGTCGCTTGTGTCGCCGAGTCCTATGCCGAGGGCGATGTGCCAATACCATATCACAAGTAGAGGTTTTATGGGGGGTCGCTTGCATCGCCGAGGCCTATGCCGAGGGCGATGTGCCAATACAATGTCACAAGTCGAGGTTTATCGGGGCGTCGCTTGCGTCACCGAGGCCTATGCCGAGGGCGATGTGCCAATACAATGTCGCAAGTAGAGGTTTATCAGGGCGTCGCTTGCATCGCCGAGGCCTATGCCGAGGGTGATGTGCCAATACAATGTCGCAAGTAGAGGTTTATCAGGGCGTCGCTTGCGTCGCTGAGGCCTATGCCGAGGGCGATGTGCCAATACAATGTCGCAAGTAGAGGTTTATCCGAGCATCGCTTGTGTTGCCGATTCCTATGCCGAGGGCAATGTGCCAATACCTAGTCACAAGTAGAGGTTTATCGGGGCGACACTTGCGTCACCGAGGCCTATGCCGAGGGCGATGTGCCAATACAATGTCGCAAGTAGAGGTTTATCGGGGCGTCGCTTGTGTCGCCGAGTCCTATGCCGA
>NW_017677134.1:0-33899 GCF_001879085.1 Nicotiana attenuata
GAATTACACACTGGTGTAGTGGTACTTCAAACCCCAGTGTTTCAGCGAACACAAAGTTCGGTAGCAAATCACACTTACTTTTTGCTTTGTTTGATGCTAAAAGTATGCAGAAGAAGGAGAAGAAACTCAGAAAATCGTAGTGAAATTCTGAGCAGAATAGTGTTGTATTTATAGCCAAAGTTAGGCTGAAATCTGAAGAGGTACAACTCTTCAAAATGGCTGTTTATGCAAAACGCCCACAGCATAAATGCCATTACATAAATGGCCATTTACTCAATAATAAAGAGGGAAAATAAAGAGGGAAAATTGAAGAGGGTAGTTACTTTTCTGTTACCAAAACAGAAAAACGGATTGGATTTAATATTAATATTTAATATTAATATTTTGTTATTAAAATAAATATTTAGTAACATTTCTGTTAATATTTTACTATTAACAAATAAATTTGGTCCAAAAAGTTAATCAATCAATCGTTTGACCGAAGCCGAAGCCGAAGCCGAAGCCGAGCGAGCGACGACGACGACGGCGCGAGGCTTGCCTTCTTCTCAACTCTTTAAGAGCTAGAAGAAGAGCAATTGCTTATATACCCATAAAAAACCTCTTCCTCTTCCAATATGGGACAATGCCCATTTGCCAAGGGGGAACTTAAAATTTCACTCAAAAATTTTATTTCCCTCCATTTCTCATTCACCCTCTTTTAAGTATTTAATATATTAATTAAACACATCCAAAACCCAACAACTTATGACGCCTCAGTTCCTCCTCTGTATCGAGTTTTTTGTAATAGGAGTACTCTATAGTTGAGTTTATAATGACAGTACAGAAGTGAGAACCACGAGCTACTCCTCTGTAGCCTCAAGCATATGTGAAACTTGAGTAGGTGTTCTTATGAAAAGCCACGCATCGTTTTCTTTGAAGTTGGATAGTGCATAACATGCATGATCTTATATTACAAGGTCCAACCTTGGTAAACTGGCTTGATTATTTTGGTGTAAAATATTAGCATGAAATGTCATCGTGTTGTTGTCCCTTATAAAAAACCAAATTGTTGTTGTAAATTGTTAATGTTTTTGGCACAGGTACCAGGGGAACCGTCAGCTCATCACAAGTGTTATGTATACCGTTTTCGAACAACTTTGGTACACGTTTACAAAATTTACAATGAGTGAAATGGATGTGGGGACAAAGGGGGGGGGGGGGGGGGGGTTTGTACTTTTAAAAGGCCAACAGAAAACACACAACAAACTTAAACGCTGCTTCATTCAAACTTTCGGAATAATCAGAACAAGTTCAAGAAAACATTACGATTTCTTATCATTTGAAAAGTAAGCTTAATAGCAGTTTTTTAAATCCGAAAGATACCATTTTGAATAGCAGCTAGCATCTTCACGTTTAAAAGATAGATAAGAATGCATAACAACTCCAACTGCCTTCATAATATCTAAACAGAATCCCAAAGGCAAAACAATGAAGCATCCACATAATATATACCAAAACTTGAAGCACGTTTAAACTCCAGAATTGAAATACAGAAAGAGAAATCACTGACCTTTTTTAGGGCGCGGAGAACTACCGAACTCCCAAAGCTCGAACTCGCTGGAACATAAGGAAAAGCACTTGGTTTTGGTCATAACCAACAGAAAGCCGAGAGATTAAAAAGATGAAACTTAGTTTTTAGGAAGCTTTTCAGGAGTGAACAAACGTGAGGGGAAATGTCGGCTGAAACCTTGTGTGAAAGGCTGCAGTGGCGCGACCACAGGATTTTGAACAACCGGTTCAATCAAAACGATAAACAACAAGTAGTATAAAATGGTGTGAGCTATGACAAGCAGGATTAGTAAGTTTTTTTTAGTCTCCATAAAGTTGATTTCAAAATAAAGTCCATTTTTACCGGTGCCTCAATTGTTTTAAAAAAGTCGTGCATATATGAACAAAAATATAAAAAGTTATTCCATTTTGCTTTTAAGTTTTATTGATTCTAAACTTAACACATTTAACAATTTTCAACATTAACAAAAAAATCAATTATCCTTTATAAACTTATTAGCTCTAATATATCTAACAAAATATAGAATTGTTTGTATTTTAATAATAAGAAGTAATTATTTGCAAGCAGACACATAAAAAGGATATACAAATACAAATAAATAAGGAAAAAAAGCTAAGCACTAAACCAAAAAAATCAATATGAAATAGAATAAATGATTTCAACATAAAACTAACAAGTAATTCCAACAAATGTACTTGCATGTTTTAATGATTTATAGCAAACTGATAACTAAAATTAACTTTGTTGAAAGGTTTAATTATTCGAAATAAGAATAACTTTAGAATGATTTTCATTGAATTCAAGTAAACAACATGTTGAAAAAATAAGTAAAGAAACTTAAAGTGAATAAGGCCTCATGTAATAGTTGAACCCTCATGACCGCCCCAGCAAGGAGATGGCTTGAAACAAGCAGGTTCAAATAATTAATTATACAAGCATTTCGCTGTTTTAAATATAATTACCAATATATACCATGATAATTTTTTGACGAAGGGTTCAACTGAACCATTTAATTGCCACGTGGTTCCGCCCCCTGATTCCTTAGCTAGTGTTTGGCAATAGATTCCCAATTTATTTTTGAAAAATCTAATGGATTTTTAACATTCCCTATGCATATAGGAAACCTTATTACCCTCAATGTTAAGGTTTGTCTTAATTACACTTAGTATACCAAATACCAATTATATACCATAATTAATTTAGAGGTATAATTAATTGGCAGTTTTTACTCCTTAATTAAAAGGTGTCCATATATCTCACGTTTCTCTCTCCCTTAATTCCTAGATCTGACCAGCGCATTTTCCTCCTCTCATTTCTTTCTCTTCTCAAAAAATACAGAGAAGAGACCCATTTTTTATAATCAATTTTTAGCCAAAGAGATCAATATGAAACTCATTATTTCGATTATTGTAATTTTTTTGGTAATTGTCAATGGAACCCATTGTTTCGGTTTCTTTAATCTCCGTCAATGGAAGAAGGAGGAAAAAGAAAGCCGCCAGACAATAACGATCGTTTCTTAAGTAAAGTCACTGAACGATAATTTAAAAAAAACATACTTTGTGATACTTGTGGTTTGTTTCTTAACACTCTACCTAGTTAATGTTTGCTATAGTTTTGATTCAAATTATTTATGTCTATATTTTTAAGTTTTTATGTAAATCGCTCAAAAAGAAATTTAATAACATTAATTATAAAAATACTTATGTAAACTACATTATTTATCTGAAAGTAATATTTTACTTAAGTAATATTTTGTAGATGAAGAGCAAATTTTGTAGTCAACATTTTTTTTCAACATAAGATTGTTGTTTAATTGTAGTATAAATGTAGAATTTTGTAGATACCCTTAAAAACAATACAACTTTATACAATACTTAAACTGATTTATAGTTTATTTGTAGAAATTTTGTAGATGAAGAAAAAATTTTGTAGTCAACATTTTTTTTCAACATAGATTATAGTTTAATTATAGTATAAATGTAGTAATTTTATAGATATCTTTAAAAACAATACAACTTTATACAATACTTGAACTGATTTGTATTTTATTTGTAGTTTTTTTGTAGAAATTTTGTAGATAAAGAGAAAATTTTGTAGTCAACATTTTTTTTCAACATAGATTGTAGTGTAATTGTAGTATAAATGTAGTAATTTTGTAGATACCCTTAAAAACAATACTGCTTTATACATATTTAAACTGATTTGTAGTTTTTCCCCCTCCCCTTAAACTGATTTGTATTTTGTAATTTTGTAGTTTTCTCCCTCCCCTTTCTTCATCTTCTCCATTCCTTCTTCTTCTCAAAAAATACAGAGATGAAACCCATTTTTTATAATCAGATTTTCCCCATTCAATTTTTTTAAGGTTAGTTTAATTGTTACTTTCTATATTTAAATTAAAATAATTAAAATGGGTGGAATAATTATTTTTGAATAGAAAATTAAACTGGAAAAAGAAAGAAAAAAGAACTGAATTTTCCAAAAGAAGGTAAACAAGAAAAAAGGTAAAAGAACAAAAAACGAGGAGGCAAAAATGGAGAATTTCATGAACAGAATATAGGTTTTTGTGTAAAATCAATTAGAATATTTTGTTTTCTTATTTGTAGCGCCCCTATTTAGGAAAATTCAACTACTAATAGTTAGTAATTAATGAATGGTATAAAAATTGTAGAAAAAATATGGACAGGACGGGTAAATTAGAAAATATGCACATATTTGGTAATAAAGTTTCATATATGGTATAGATAGGAAAAAACCTCAAATCTAATTTGGGTGAAGTTTGGTTTGGAGATGAAAATGTGTTTGGACATCAATTTTCAAAACATATTTCCAAATTTATTTTGGGAAAACATAAAATATGACTTATACCCACAAGTTCTAAGAACTATCATAAATGTCCAACAGTACCATTATCAATAACATTCATTATATTATCGCAAACTATAATCCTGAACATAAATAAATTTGGTACAAAATTATCATTTTTATAATGAACTACATGATACACTATCAGATAACCGAGAAGACGAAGCAACATTGTTACAAAATAATAAATGGTGGACTCTTTTATAAAATATAAAAGTTTGGAGTAATTTTTAAAAATGCAATAGTGATAGTTTGGCCCAAAACCAGCTATTGAGCTGGTTTTGGGATTTGGGATTTCAGAATTTGTCAAAATGTAGCTAAAATCTATGGACAAACATGTGTTTGCCAAATAAAATTCAAATTTATTTTGAAAAATCTATGGCTTCCTTAATATTTGAAATTCAAATTAGGGAAAGGGTTTGTTTATGCGGGATTCGAACTCAATAAATTCAAAATATAGCCGTTTAATTCCGAATGTTAGGCGATGGCAAAGCTTCACTTTTTCCAATTCAAAGACTTTTGGTCAGAACTTTGGGATTTCTCAACGATTCGGTTCAGATTTTGCTCGAAATTGGCGAACTTCTTCTCATATGATCTTAATTTGATATGATCTTATAGTGAAAATAGTACGGACTACCAGTTTCAAAACTAGTAATAAAAAAATAGTCTGCTTTTGCAAAGTCGTTGAAAAATAACAATTATTTTGCCGCAACACAGAAAGTTCCAGCGTAATATACTGGAAATTGGTGCACCTCTCTCTGTATGAACTTCCAGCATATTATGTTTTAACTCCAGCACACGGAAAGTTCCAGCATAATATACTGGAGATTGGAGCACTTGTGTATGAACTTCCAGCATATTATGCTAGACCAGTATATTATGCTGGAACTCCATTATATTATGCTGGAACTCTAGTATATTATGCTGGAAGTTCACATGTAAAAAATTCAAACTTCAGTATATTATGCTGGAATATTTTCAGGATTTTGAACAGTGTTTTTGTTCAGATTTATCTACACATGAAAAGTGACTAAATTTCGATTACTTTTGAAGTTGTGACTATTTTTGAATCAACATTTGTAAATCTGGCTATTTTTGAATTTCACTCTTATAGGAGGAATTTAATTGTTAAGTTTTGGTTTTTACATTTGAGTCCAATAAGTTAGCTATATTTTTATTTTTAAGTTTCTTTTATTTTACTTTGACCCTAGGTCTTAATTTCCTTATATGTAAAGAAGTTGCTGGAGTTATGAATGAAGATTTTGCTTAGCTTTTCTTAGTTTTTCTTCTTCCTTAGCTTTGACATTGTTAGTCTTAGGCTTCAAGAAAAACTTGTTGCTTTGGAAGAAAACTTTATAGTATATATTTTTATTTGAAATCTATTCTTTTAGATTATTGAGATGTAAACTTATTTAGCAATACTTTTATGTTCGATTTCATTTAATAAGTTTATTTGGATTGATAATATAATTAGCTCATTTAATCTTCTTATATTGATGATCTCAGGAAAAATTTTATTAATTTTATATTGAAAATCTTCTTCTTTGTTTGAGGTAGTATCATTTTACAAGTAATACAAACATAATGAAGGAAATCAAGTCTTTATATTTGATTCACTGTATTATTTGGAGTATTATTTTTTTACTTGTACTATATTTTTCTTAACACTTTATAAGTGTAAACCATCAATATCATAGTGATTATCTTATTTAAGAACCTCCAAAGTTATATTTTATTAAACGTTCATCATCTCCATTTTAAAAAAATTAATATCTAAACGTTTTCTTCTAAAAAATCGCGCCCTAAAATTTTGGGGCCTAAAACACTTGATTTAGGTGCTTTACCCTCTCGCCGACCGTGTGCAAAAGATATATCAGTTGATCTGGTTTCTCTTTAGGTATAAGCGCACCTACTGAACCATAAAGGCCCCCAATATCTTGGGAGTTGGGAGCAAATCTGCTATATTTCCTTCCTATTATACTGAAGGTTAAAGTGATTAATTTTGAGATTTAAGAGAACCAGATTATACCTGTGTGAAATTTCTATTATAAGAAGTTTCAGTATTTCATTTTATGAAATATTAAAAATTATATCCAAGGCGAAGTATGATAAACTATATGTGATTTGGAGTAAAGTAGACAGTGTAAACTATGACTATTTTTGGATCACTTGAACTGACCCTTGTCAAACATAAGATGGAGACCTTCATTTCTTGTTACTAATGAATCCACCAATGGATGGACGACAAAAGAATATATCAAAAAGCATCAGACCATTGTTTGAACCTTAATGTTTTCGGTAACAGGAATCAGAGAGAAGCACAGCTATCACTATTACGTGTTATCATACCAATTGTGTACACACGTTTACCAAATGAGTGAAAGAGAGGGGGGGGGGGGGGGGGTAAGGTAACTTCTAAAAGGTCAACAAAATGCTAAAGAAAAGATGAAATGGAAAATAGTATCTGTATGGATATTATGCTAATGCTTTTTCACTTTGTTTTCTTCACTCAGAATCTAATGCTCTTTCCCTTCTCCTCTTCTTCATTTCCCCTATATATATAAGTGCAGTTCTCGTTCAGTCGAGCATTACACGGTATCAACAACGGAGCACTACAGTCTACACATAAGACATCACGAAAATGACACTTTAATCGTGGCCCAATTGAAGTTCCAACTTAAAGATGGAAGCATAATCATCCTGTATAACACACAAACCAAAGTAAGAGCTTGACTGGACCATGTTTGGACAAGTTTTAAGATACAATATCTGCAGATCTAGAAGAAGGAAGTTCTCAATCTCTATCATATAAAGAGTTCTCAAAAAATTATCCTATAGCAATTTACTGTTTATGCAACAAAGGCAACATACATGTAGATCCTTCAAAATAAACTAAAACTTAGCACAAACAAGACCAACATGTACCAGACACTTGTACACATATAAGAAGTCCACGTAAAATAATAGAACTATACTACTTTAACCCAACAAAGGGGAAGAAATTCAAAAATAGCCAGATTTACAAGTGGTAATTGAAAAATAGACACACTTTCAAAAGTAATCGAAATTTAGCCATTTTTCATGTAAAGATAAATCTGAACGAAAACACTGTTCAAAATCTGGAAAATATTCCAGCATAATATACCGGAGTTCCAGCATAATATACTGGTCCAGCGTAATATGCTAGAAGTTTATACACAGGTGCTTTAAACTCCATTATATTATGCTGTAACTTTCCGTGTGATGGAGTTCCAGCATAACATGCTGGAAGTTCATACACAGGTGCATCAATCTCCAGTTGCAGCAAAATAGTGGCTATTTTTCAATGACTTTGCAAACGCTGGCTATTTTTCAGTTACCAGTCCGAAAACTGGTTATTTACTTCAACTCTTGAACTCAACCTTTAATAGCATTTTAGCATCCTATTAAATATGGTATGATATTATCAGCACTCTAATCATATGAAAACCTACCAAATAAATAGAGAAACAAGTATGGACATAATTATTGATGGTTCCTCAGCCGCTCCCTTGATCTTATATCAGCCTACACATCAGAAGTAAAAGTTGAGTTATATAATATGTAAATTCACAAACCAATTAGCACAAATAGAAGAAATAGTGTCAAGTCCCTATCAACTCCTTCACTGCCCATAGATGGAACAATGTTGACAACAATGCATGTGCTTCTTTTCAAACTTCTTGGACCTACCTGTCGGATGGGCTCTGGAACACGAAATCTGCAAGTCATCTTCACAGTTTCAATTGCAGTGGCAAGAGATACACGATGACCAACTGAAATGAATATGGGCTTCAAAGAGCCGTGAGATGATTGCATTGCCTGCATAAAGATTTTTATCAACTTGCACCTAATTTGGACCTTGTGATGAAATACTACGGTAAAAGCTCACAAGTAGTTGACTCAACCCAAAGTTGGACCTTGTGATTTCTGGAACTAGTAGTTAAAAGAGAATTTTACGTGTCCCGTGAGACCAGCATATCATAATCTTCTGTGTGTAGTAAGATTATAACTTAATATGTCACAGAATATCAACCAGAAAACCAATACAACATACTGGAACCATTAAGTATAATGTGTAGTTGCTAGTTAGAAAATAAAAGGCCTCCAAAATCCACACCTTTTCTGAAGAGCGATTAATGGAAGCATTCATTAGAAAATAATTGAACATTACAATTTACACCATAATTGTATTACTTCATGGACACAAAATAATTAACTAACTCCTTACCGCTCCCCAGGTACATCCAGAGTCCCCAATTAGGGGTAAGACATTTTCAGGAGAGTCCGCTGCTCGAAGGATTTCTCTTACCCTAGATTCTGTAAGACCATCCACATGGTGCAACTGGAAACAGAAAAGAACAGAAAATATCTATAAACCAGTGCACAAATGATGCAACTAATTATACAAAAATAATGCAATAGCTTTGAGCTAAGTTTAAGTATCAATAAGAAGTGAAAATTATATAAACAAGTCAACGGGAAGAATACTAGGAGATATTTGCCAGTTAAGTATTCCACATAGAGTAAATGTCAGTTGATTATTTCTGAATCCCCGGGCAAGAAGAGGGAACTAACAAAAGCATATGTGGACTGAATCTATGCAGATTTTCGATGAACTTCAAGTGGACAAAGAAGTTTAAACTTACATTCTTTCCCACTCCAACAGTAGGAAGATCAGCTAAGACACCAATATGACAAGCCAAACCAAATCCTGCAGAAGATAATTGGGGTTGCAGAGGCTTTAGCAAAAATAAGTGTGAAAAGTACTGTTGGAACAATGAAAACAGGAGGAATCCCTATCTGCATACTCAGTCACCAGTTGATTCATGTCCATATGAACTCAAATATGCCAAACTTCCAAGTTGAACAGTCAGTGATACAAAAGCCAATCATAGATGAACTAATCAGTAAAGTCAAACTCACTAGTTCTCTTATTAAATTTCTTTAACAGCTGTTTAAAAGCCAATTAGCATCGAACAAGAGCTGAATTAAAAATAAAATCACGCAAGAGGATAACTAAAGCTGAAATATCTGTACAAAGCTATGGCAGGAGTAGGGTTCAAACAGTTCAGACCTTGTCAACTAGATTCAGAATGCCGGGAAACTACTTAAATTCCTTTTTGAAACATGAGAGTACTTATACAGTTATACCATCTTGTTTGAACACTTATTTATGACTTTCTTGATCAAGTTATAGTTGATCTCGTGCATTTTCAATCTATTACATGTATAAAAGATGTGCAAGAATCACTTAGTTTCTATTGCATCCTGTCCTTCATAAGACTGCAACTTGTCTGAAACGCCATTATGAACTATAATTCAAATTATTATCTGGAAAATGCATCTAGTCCTTTACTGAGTTTAATTTACCTAAAAAAGGTACTCTTAGCACCAGCATATGATTGCCTTCTTCAATCCAGTCAAATTATCATCAGGTTCAAGAAGATTATGATTGTCATTAATCATCTCCTATTGATAATACAAAGACCGCAGAGTCAACTTAATGCCACAGGTTTAGTGCATTGATCTCTACATGTGAGTGAAAGCCTTAAAGAATGATCAAAACAGTCACAGTAATAAATTAAGTGGAGAGCAAATTAATTCCTAGTCTCTTTTCTTTGAAGAATGCATTAGCCGCACATATACAAAAAACCAGATCTAAAATAGAGAAATATCCAAAGAGAATAATTATTCCCTGATTTATTAACTGAGAACCAACTAGCCAATATGTGTAACGAGCCTACAAGATAGCCAAAAAAGTACAGAGAGATGGAAAACTCCGTGTGTATCAAATTACCTAAGCAAGTCCAATTAGTTATACATTTTTCTTAAAGTGGGTTTTAGGAATAAATTGTTGGAAAATTGACACAAATTTGGCTATAAAATGCAAAGATGAAGAATATGATGCTAGATGTGATCATGATAAAGGACGATATTTTTAATGTTTCTGAGTATCTTATACACGAAAAATGGAGCGAATATGGTATCTTCTAATGATGAGTCATCATAAACAATCTGCAACACTTAGGAATTCTCTTTTTTCCAGCTTGAAATAACAACGAAACTTGCCTCGAGGATGAAGCAATCCATTGCCATCAACCATCAGTAGCTGTTAACATAAGCATTAAATAGATGTCAGGTATTAACTTTTTTAGTAGCCAGCTCAACAAAACAAATGCCAGTGGTGGGGGAGGAAGGGGTCAGGAAGCTGTGGTACCAATACATCCTAGATCTCACCACTACTTTCAAAAGTTTTACCATTTGAAGCCTGAAGGTGGAAGGGGAAGCATGAAATAATCAAAAATCCTCTAACTAATCAAATTTAATAAAAGATGACTGAAAGATAATGTGACGACCCAAAGGGTCATCACCGTGGTTCTCCCTTTTTCCGCGCTTCCTAGGCCTTGGAAACCTCACTTTTGGTTGCCTCGATTTGCGTGCGCACTCCGGGCGCGAAGCCGGAAAATTTTTATGTTAAAATATATGAATTCTGTGACAAATTTGGTGAATTATGATATTAATATTGATATAGTTGACTTTGGTCAACATTTTAGGTAAATGGACCCGGACCCGTGATGTGACGGTCCCGGGAGGTCCGTAGAAAAATATGGGACTCGGGCATGTGTCCGGAGTCGAAATCCGAGGTCCAGAACCCCGGTAAAAGAATTTTTCTGATAAATTGTTTTCTGAAATTAATAAGGAAAAATAGAAATGAAAAATGAGTTAGAAAATATAGGTATCGGGCTCGTATTTTGGTTCCGACGCCCGGTACAGGTCTTAAATATGCGTTAAGCGCTTCCTGTGAAATTTGGTCGAAATCGGACGTCGTTTGACGTGTTTCGGACCTAAATAGCTGAAGTTGAAGGTTTATGAACTTTGAAATGAAAATTATGAGTTTTGGGGGTTGATTCTTTGATTTTGATGTTATTTTAGCGATTTGATCGCTCGAGCAAGTTCGTAGGATGTTGTTGAGTTAGTCCATGTGTTTGGTTAGGAGCCCCGAGGGCTCGGGTGTGATTCGGATGTGTTTGGTCAGATCTGCTGTCTGCTGTTGTCCAGCTGTTTGTTCTATGCGATCGCATAGCTTTGTCCGCGATCGCATAGTGTAACTTGTTCAGGAGTTTATTTTGTTGTATGCGATCGCGTAGATCATTCTGCGATCGCATAGTGTTAAGTTGAGAAGCCCTTCATTTTTCCTCTACGCGATCGCATAGTCCCGTTCGCGATCGCGATGCCCGATGCCCGACCTATTTCTTCTATGCGACCGCATTGCCCTTTCTGCGATCGCAATGGACAACCTTCATATCCCTATGCGATCGCATGACTTGCTTCGTGATCGCATTGAGCAATTTTCTGCCCAGTTATTTTTAAATTACAGAAACAGTAGCTTCGGGATTTAGTCCATTTTTCACACGAACTCACCTTCTCCACAGCCCATAGGCGATCTTTAGAGCTTTTCTTCACCAAAGTTTCTTGGGTAAGTATTACCTAACTCGTTTTCTTCATTTTCTATCATCATTTATCAAATTCCTAGGCCTAAAAACATGTAATCAAGGTAGAAATTAGGGCTTTTGGTTAGAGTTAGGTTTTTGAAAATTTTGGGCGATTCAACCTCAATTTGGGGTCGGATCTTGAAACAAATTATATATTTGAACTCGTGGGGTTATGGGTGATTGGAATTTGGTCCGAGCCTCGAGTTTGGACCATGTGGGCCCGGTGTCGGATTTTGCTATTTTTGGAAGAATGGTAGGAAATTCATTTCTAGGCTATGGGATTATGTTGTTGAGCCTCATTTGATATTATTGAATTAATTATGATTAGATATCATTGTTTCGGAGTCGAATTCTAGAGGGAAGGCGGTGTTAGAGGCTTGATTGCTATTTTCGGACCGAGGTAAGTGTTTGATCTAACTTTGGCTTGAGGGAATAGGATTAGGGTGTTGTTTGCTAATTGTTAAATGTTGAGTACGGTGTATAGGCGTGGTGACGAGTGTCTATACACCGGAGTCTAGCATGACCGTGGGTCTTTGTTTGTACTTGTTTTTGAGATAATTTGGAACTCTTCTAAGCTACAACATGTTTTTTTGCAAATGTGAAGAGTTTGAGGATAAGTTGTGAAATATTAATATTTTGGAGCATTTGCTCGAGTGATAAATACCATTGAGTAAAAGATGAACGCATTGAAAAGAGTTGTGATTAATCCCTTGCCGGGATGGTTTGATTACAGTGAGTATTGCCCTTGCCGGGTTGTGAAAGATATTGTTATTGTTCCCTTGCCGGGACTTGGTTGTTATTTGTGTTATTCCCTTGCCGGGATAGTTCATATTACTTGTTTATTCCTCTTGCCCGTTTGGTTGTGACTGTTATTTGGGTGAGGAAGAGTCAAATTGCACGAAGGGTCATTCCGTGCTATTCTTGATTATATTTGCACGAAGGGTCATTCCGTGCTATGTTTTGACTATTTATGCACGAAGGTACATTCCGTGCTCTGATTTGATTATATTTGCACGAAGGGTCATTCCGTGCCATGAGATGAGAGCTATGTGAGGGAAAGCACGAAGGGTGATGCCGTGCATTTTATTTGATTGCTTTCGGTGAGATTGAGAGTAAAAGCACGAAGGGTGATGCCGTGCAACTATTGAATTTCTTATTCTTTGATAATTATTGTTGTGCCATGTTTCTTAATTACGCTGATGAACTTTATATCCAAATTGTACTCTCCCCATAGCATGTTTCTCTCCCTTTTAACTGTTTAGTTTCGGTATTTTCTTTCCTTTTGTTGCATATTTGTATATAAAAATTGTACAGGTTGGTTTGGTAGTCCTATCTAGCCTCGTCACCACTTCGCCGGGGATAGGCCAGACACTTACCAGCACATGGGGTCGGTTGTGCTGATGCTACACTCTGTGCATTTCTTTGTGCACAGATCCCGGAGCAGCTTTTGGACAGCAGCAGTAGGATTCTTATCCGGGAGCTATCTTCAGTCCAGGGACTCTCGAGGTAGCCTAGCTGGCGTTCGCAGGCCGGAGTCCCTTTCCTTATTTCAGTTTGTTTTCATTGTACCGAAACAGACATGTGTATTTCTTTCATTCAGACTTGTTGTAGTATTCTATAGTAGTCCGTGAGCTAGTGACACCAGATTTTGGGTAGGGATGTGTTTCAAACTTCCGCATTTTTATATCTTTTTGTTAAACTTAAAGTCTTCCGCATTTCTTTAACTGTTGTTAGTATATTAAATTGTTGAGGTTGAATAGCGAATGTTTAATGTATGGCTGGCCTAGCTCCGTTAGTAGGCGCCATCACGACGTCCGATGGTGGAAAAATCTGGGTCCTGACAGATAACCACAGGATTCTTAATTCAAGGCATGAATGAATTATTCGCCAAGAATAATGAAAACCAACGCACAGCAATTATATCAATCACCAAGAGTGAACTTGACTGACAAGAAAATAAAGGAAAAGCGGGGGGGGGGGGGGGGGGGTAGGAAGTAAACTCTCCTGCATTTTATTTTTTGGGATAAGAAGTAAACTTTCCTGCACTTTCCTTTTGTTTAGTTAGCAAGAAACCTGAGAAATCATTATGCTGTAAGAAAACTTTCTTACAATTTTGGTTCCAAAGAGGCTGAACGATTTGAGGGAAATCCAAACTAGTAACTTTATTCTAACTTTAGGCCTCTTTTCCCCGCATACAACGAAAAATTTATTTCTTTTAGATTTATTTCATTCTTTTCACATTTCTCGGGTAACAAGTTTCTATCAACTTTCTCAAAATTCAGAATTTCAGATGCAGGAAAAGGCATAAGATTCTAGCTTCATCACTGCACATGGTAGGGGAAGAATCCCTATCCAACTCAATAATGTATATTGAACCTACGAGGGGACTATGTACAAAAGAGAAGGAAGGGAGGAAATAGAATTAGAATTACCAGTAGGCAACACATTTTGTAGCATAAACACTTTCCTGGCTGCATATTCATTGGAAGTCTAACTCACATGAGAAAATTGCCCCTTAAGTAATTAATGAAACTACTACTTGCATAGATGTTTTTAGTCATCTTATGCTGCCCATTATTTGATTTAAATAGGAACCATGAGGCTTTCGTTTGTAGAACTCGACAGTTCCAGCAAGTTAGGAACAAAATCTTCTACAACTACTGACTATTAATTAGGCATTAGCAGGTAATATCTCTTAGCCTTTTTCACCCTCTCCTTTTTTCCTCTTGAGTAAATAATAGAAGGTAGGATAGAAGTAGAAAGGTCACTATTTTGAGGTAGAGGTTGATGTTGGAATTCCTGCCTATAATCAGGAGCAGGTTGGGTGTGGAGTAGAGTACTAACGGTACAAGGAAGGTGCAAGATTTGGTTTAACCAGCCAAAATCCAATTCAATGCCTTTCTCGAACAGAACTATAGCTTCAATGTTTCTTTTACTTGGTAGATAACAAACTTAGAGTAAGCTTAATGTGAAAAACAACACTTGTATCATAACATTTAGCTGGTTTGAGTCAGTATATTGACTTTAGAACAAAATTTGCACCATTGACGGAATGAGAAATAAGCAGGGAGAGAGGGGAAGAGTGGAGGAAATTCATCAACATTCACCTGCGGGTAAAAAGGATGAGCATTTTTCTTCATTTTATCCAAAAGCTCCAGGAGTACAGGGGCCTAAAAGAATCAGTTGGGCAAATATACCAGGTTAGTTCACATTACTCACAAGAATGTTGAGTTTGTATAATTAATATAAGTAAGATTCCAAGATTAGTCTCTCACAACAAACATAAAAACAACATCCTACCAAATCTAATCATGTTCTTCTTTTTAACAATTTCAATGAAGATCACCACTATATGTTTGAATTTATTATATTTTTTGATAATCAAGAAATCTCCAAGGTCAGTGGCGCACGGTTTGAAACTCAATGGATTAAGTATCAGGTTTTTGTCTGCGGCAGGGTTTGAATTGTGACTTGCGCCTAACGAACACATCACTTGTTACGCTCTTACACTAGACCAAACTGGGGGCTTATATGTTCCAAAGTTTTAGCAAACTGATAAGTTAAAATGGGAACTCACTGCAGAAATAAACAATCAATAAGACATACTCCCTCCCTCTGTGCCAATTTGTCTGGAATTGTTTGACTAGACATGAGTTTAATGAAAAATATGGAACTTTACACTTAAGCCAAAAATGGATAATATATCAAAAGTACCCTTGTACCAAACCATAGTTTTTACATCCGGTAGAACCTACAGCAAGTCATATCAATGGCAAAATGAGAATGCAAAATTAACTAGTTTCCAAATATAGAAATGTGCTAATCTTTCTTGATGAACAAAAAGAAAAGTGTCAAACAAATTAGGACTATATTATATATTGACTAAAGATACATGTAGGAGACCTCTCTGAAAGCAAGGAAGCCAGGAAGATATGGAATGTGAAGTCTAACAATAGAAGAATCTTCATAAACAACTTTGAGGGTCTGAAAGTCCAAAACAACAAGTGTACCACAGGCAATCGATGAGTCTTCTTTTGAGAAACTCAAGTCAACCCCACCAACATACTTCAGCAATATTTCACAATTACTTCCTTCTTTTTCTCTTTCATTCATCATTGTGGATGGTAATCTCCATTTGAAATCATCTTCAGTGATTAATTGTCTCTTCAGAGAATCTTGAATCCTGATCTGATTAAAACAGTACCAAGTTGTAAAAGGTTCAAAGTTTACTTGTGCAAATTAGATTACAGAAGCACAATAAAGGAAGGAGGAGGGGATTGAAAATTGGTATATACCCAATCCATTTGTTGTGGACTCTGAAATTCAGTAGAGCAATTACGCTCTGAAGAAGTGGCTTCCTTGTCATCGTTCATAACTTTTCCACAATTTCTAGCTCAGCCCGTGAGATATGCACCAAATAAGACATTTCCGTTGAATGTTGGGTAGCACCAAATGATGTGGTGCTGACACTCCTCTTCCGTTAACCAGTGGTTTTCGGTACGAGTTCCGGTATAAAAAAATCTTTGGTACAGAGCGGCCCTAGCGGCGCAAATCCCAATATAATGGGGCTCCAATACAGACATGCACACAATGGATTGGAAACCAAAAAAAATGAAAATGTTGGGTCGTTTGGTTAATCATATTGGAATAATAAATCTCTGCATAAAATTTCCTTATATGATAATATAGTGTATTTTGGCCATATCAGAAAAAATAAACTATTGCATAAGTACAACCAAACAGGAAATTTGGTTTGACAGTATACCCGTATTAAGTGGGCGTTTGGACATAAGAATAGTAAAATGTCAAAATAGGATGAAAAAAATTTTCAAGTGAAATTTAAAAGAATTGTATTTGGACATGAATATAATTTTGGGTTGTTTTTGAAGTTTTATGAGTTATTTGAGTGAAAATTTTGAAAAACAGCATTTTGGAGTTTTTAAAATTTTTAAAAATTTCTAAAATGCATCTTCAAGTGAAAATTGAAAATTTTACGAACAAACGTTGATTTCGGAAAATAGTGAAAATTTTTGGAAAAAAAAAAGAGAAAAATTTCTTATGTCCAAACGGGCTCTTAATCGTGAAATCTGAAACTGCAGGACATTTACAGTTTGTTTGGATGGTTGTTACGTATCGTTTCATAATGTATCATATCGTATTGTATTGTATTGTACTGTATCGTTTGATGAATACAATGTTTGGATGGATTGTGTCGTTTTGGCTCGTTTCATGGTATCACGCACCTGTGATATGATGAATAAACTTGCAATGTTATAAAGAAAAATTATGATACGGTATATAAAAAGGTAGGGTAAATGATAAAATAAAATTATTTAATAATAATGAAGGGTGAGATTGAGAGAAAAACACAAGGAAACGACGTGCCCACACCAAATCAGTTGTTACATAAAGTGGCACATATCATCGTTACGTAACGACGGATTTAATGATACGATATAATAAAATTTAAGTAACAATCAAAACAAACATTGTATTTAAAGTAACAATACGATACAATACAATAGGTAACAACCATCCGAACAAGCTGTTATTGTTTTTCAAAGTCAGGGGCCGAAAAGTGACCACATCACAACTATGTAGCCTCTTTTAGCATCATACTACTATTAGTACCCGCGCGATCACAAACTATGTCAAAATATGATTTGGGTTATTTGGATTTTGTGCAATAACCTTAAAATTAAACCTTCTATATATAAATTATAAATAATTATTAGATATTAAATAAGAAGCAGGACATGAAACCATTTCTCAAATCTCATAGTGGATAACTTGTTTTTTTTTTATCCTGTTTTAACCCAACCCCTTAATTGGTACTTGTATTTTATTTTACGGTTAATATTAAAGAATACTCAACATATAACGTTGGTATCTGTCTTGTTTGAGCATATTAAATCATATTATTTTAGCAAATTTACTACCACTTTATTTTTCATCTCAAATTCAATTAAGTCTTATCCCTCTACATTTTTAGACATAAATTTTTTATTCTTTGCCCATAGTTATTGCATTATTTATTAGTTAATATTATTATACTGTAATGTGATCTTTTATTAGCTTATAAATTGATCTAATTTCTTACTTATTACCCTATTAATAATCATCAATAAATATAATTTTTGTATTATTAAAATTTAATATATTTTTACAATATTATTCTCTTATTCGGAACTCTTTCATCATTTAAAATCTGTCAATAATATTTTTGACTATTGTTTAATAATTTAATTTATATATTTTAAATACATTTAAAATATAAGTATCATCGCACTATCTCTATTTTCCTCTTTATACATTCTCCTCCCTACTAAGAAATTTTGATTAGCTTTTTACACAAATTTTTTGATCTATACTCAAATTAATATCACATTTTATTTTAAGATATAACTTTGAATTAGTCTAAAAATTAATACATAAGTTCCTTTATAATATTACAAATCTATTGAACTTTCTAATAATTATTTTTAGTATTACGTACAATTAAATTTTCTTTCTCTTTTAGTTTCAAGATACAAATTTAGCTTTTAATTTTCATTTATAAAATTGCCTACACGAGATATTTAATTAGTATATTTAAATATTTAGTTTGGTATCAAATTTTTATTTTTCTTTATCTAGTATCAAATTTTTATTTTTCTTTATCTATCAAGACTTCAATTTTGTGCTCATATCCATATTTTAAACGTTCTCATCATAACTTTAAGAATTTTCTAATCTCAAGTCCAAATAGCTATTTCCTTTAATTTTTAATATTGTTTTTTTTTGAATTTTAATTATTTTTATTACTTTTGCTATAATGTTATCTAATATGTAATATTATCACATTTTCATGTAATTTTTTTAAATTAATTTTACACTTTATTTAATATTCTTATCCACTACTATTTTTAAATATGATATAGATAGATATGTAATATTTTGATATTAAACTAAAAATTTATTTTATTTTTAAACTATTGTTTGAAAATTTTATATTATTTAAATTTATTAATAATATTTTTATGTTTGTATACTTAGTTTAGTTTATTTTCTAAAGTAATTATTAGTATAAATATCCTCACATTATCTCTAATTTACTTATATTATTTAATATTTTAAATTTTTTTATCTATTAGATTTTAGTTATGTGGCCTTATCCACATGCATGCCATTTCTTATTATACTTAAGCAAAACTTTCTCATCTCAAGTATAAATATATTATTATATAATATGAGTAACAAGTACAATTTTTTTTGGATAATGTAACTTAATAACATTTAATTTTTTATTCATAAAAATGTAATATGACTACGTCTTGGTAATATTATTGAACAGAATAGTGAAGAACTTTATGATGATATAGTATTAATCTTTTAGATGCGATACACTTTTATTTTCCAATTAAAAGTTTCATATATTAATTTATAATTTAGCACAAATAGTTAAGAATTTTGTTCTAAAATTGTCAAGTAGCTATTTAATAACTTATCACTTGACTTAACTACATTGCAAACTACTTTAATATATAGATATAGAATATAATAGATTAGATTTTGTCATAAAATCTATTTGAATTTTGTCTTAAAATTGCCAAGCGGCATTTTTTAAATATGCCACTTGGCTTATCCTTATATTTCACTACCCTCCTTTTAATATAATACTGATATAGATTGTTTTTTGGATAGTGTAACTTGTTAACATTTAATTTTTAAATGTAATATGACAACGTCTTGGTAATATTATTGAACATAATAGTGAAAAACTTTGTGATGATATAGTACTAATCTTTAGATGCGATACACTTTTATTTTTCAATTAAAAGTTTCATATATTAATTCAAAATTCATTACAAATGGTTAAGAATTTTGTTCTAGAATTTTCAAGTAGCTATTTAATAACCTATCACTTGACTTAGCTACATTGCAAACTATTTTCCTTATAATAATATATAGATATAGATATAGAATATAATAGATTAGATTTTGTCAAAAAAATCTATTTAAATTTTGTCTTAAAATTACCAAGTGGCATTTTTTTAATATGCCACTTGGCTTAACCTTATGTTTCACTATCCTCCTTTTAAAATAATATAAATGTTTCACTATCTTTTTTTTAATATATTATAGATATAGGTTTTTTTTGGATAGTGTAACTTGTTAACATTTAATATTTTATTCATAAAAATATAATATGACGACGTCTTGGTAATATTATTGAACAGAATAGTTAAGAACTTTCTGATGATATAGTACTAATCTTTTGGATGCGATACACTTTTATTTTTCAATTAAAAGTTTCATATATTAATTCAAAATTTATTACAAATAGTTAAGAATTTTGTTCTAAAATTGTCAAGTAGCTATTTAATAACTTATCACTTGACTTAGCTACATTGCAAACTACTTTCCTTATAATAATATATAGATATAGATATAGAATATAATAGATTAGATTTTTTCATAAAATCTATTTAAATTTTGTCTTAAAATTGCCAAGTGGCATTTTTTAATATGCCACTTGGCTTAACCTTATGTTTCACTACTCTCCTTTTAATATAACTAGTATTAGCACCCGCGCGATGCGCGGCTAATTAAAAAGAACGATCTACACCGTAAAATTTAATATGCTAGTGTTAATACCGTCTTTACAACCAAACATTAAAAATATTTTAAGACTCCAGTAAAACTTTCATTCCATCTCCTAATAAATATTCCATAAAAAATAATGATACTATACAATTTGTTTGATATGAATGTTCCACGAAAAATAATGATGCTATACAATTTGCTTGATATGAAGCATGTGCTTAAGGGAACATTCTTTTAGTAAATGCTCATGACATATTGCAGTGTATTTTTCAAAAGTTCTCTATATTGAGGCAATGATGAAGGAGCATGAATTATGGCAAACATTAACTTATTCAGAATCAAATTATATGAGGCAATGCATATGCATAAACTGATTTCCTGCTAAGGGTCTCTCTTTATTATTGTCTGGCACTTGTGGTAATTGAAATTTTTTACTCTTTCTACCATTCCACATGCTTTGTCTATTATAGTTTGAGATTGTGAAGCTCTGTTTTTTTTTTTGGTTTTTGCATCTTTGTGTATAAGAAACATTTAAATTATGTACCGCTATGACATAGTAAGTATGATCAACATGAATCCATAAATGCGCTTAGTGAGATAGTGAAAACTCAGAACTCCTCTGGAAAACATGTATTGAACTGATATGAGTATATCTTATTTTACTGTATTTGTAGCTGATGGATATTGAGAGACTTGTTCTTGATTCCCTAGCATTAGTGCATGTCCTTTTTCTTTGTTCAAGCAGTCGAGATAATATGGGGTCATGTATCATAAAATCTGCCCAAGAGCGTGCAAGTATTGATGATTCGAAATTGAAACTCATAAACAGAGATGGTACTTTGTTGGATCAATTAGCTAGAATGCTGGGTGAAGATCTAAGGAAATAAATTAGTGCAACAACTTATATAATATATATGCAGCTCCCACACTCAACGGGTATTTCAAGTGTGATATGAGCTAACCTTCCAGAATACACTTAGTTTCATCAAATTGAGGCAAATTTCCGATATTAGTTAATAATTACCAAGATTGAAGATATTGATCAAGAAAATAACATCTTCTATCTTGTGTATTCGTTAGAAGGTGAAAGATGTTTTTGCAACAAAGAGCTAACTCTTATAGTATGAATTCAAAACAATAACATAAAGAGTAAAGTTACTTCAAAATAACGACATAACCAAATATTGGTAAGAATCACTTAGTTCATAGCCAAAGCTAACTGCTGAAAAGTAAGTCAAGTACTCTACTAAGTTATTTCAGTTAAAGCTTGTGCAACAGCTCATGGATTTTTCTCCTTTTTAATCACTCTCTTCACCCTGTTGCTTGATAATTGTCCCACATCATCATCAACTTCTACAGTATTTGCTCCATCATCATCTCTAGTTCTCTTGTGAGGGGTCCGTTTAGGAGAGATCATCTCATTATCAGCCATAGAATCATACAAAAGCAAAACAGTGAAGGTTGACATAATCAAAAGTAGAAAATCATTTACCATTGTCAATGTATCATGAGAAGCTCTTTAATGAAACTATACATTAATCACCTTGTCTCTCATATCTCCACTTGTGACTTGTTCATTATTGAAATTTGGATACTAAATTGATATCATAGTTGAAAAGTTAACAAAATAATAATAAGTTTTAGCATACTCACAATTCAATATATATTATGAGGAATTTGAGTAAAGATCGCATACAGTAAAGGTATCTGCTTCTGAAGACGGACTATATTTTTGTATAATGTCCTCATCGTCGCTGACCTTAACAAAAGTATAAACTTCATCATTCTCCTCAATGTTGGAAGGTTTAACCGTTAGTTTAAACATGAATTTTTTATCCAGAATAGTTTCAATCTCCAATGGATGAGAACACTCATAAGCAGCACCAGAAGTCTAAAATGTTAGTATTAGAAGTGCTAAAAACTATGAAATAATGGAACTAAAATAACATACCTCTACTACACCTTCTTCCAAGGCATCAGTAGACTTTCCAATGAGTTTTGTTGCCTCACGATCCCAAAGTAACAAAGAAATAGAGCCAGTGTCATCAATTACTCAAACCTAAAGCCTGTATCTGATAGCTTCTTTTAGTTAAAAACCTTTTTTAACTTAAATTTATGTTCTAATAATCTTTAATTAAGCATAGATTACGGTCAAACCTTTTCAGAGCAGAATGATCAACACATTCACATTTCTTGCGGTAAAACTTATTTCGAATTTTATCACCTTTCTTCGAACATTTTCTGCACCTTACATATGACCATCCCCTTTCAAGTTCTAAATTTACTACAGTAACAACAATCCAAATTTGCCCTTCCTGTAAAAAAGAAATCCAATACTTACATTACGTATAATTAATACATTCATGTGGTATTATACGTGGTTATAATTATCATGTGAAAAATATTGCCAACTGATCGTAAATAAAAAAGCTAAAAGTCTGCACCTAAACGGTACTAAATACAATGAAGTAGAGATAAGAAACTACATACATTAACTTTTCCTATTCTATTGAGGCATTAACTTCAGAAAGTCCATGGATCTAAAACAAAACCTTTTACGGTATTTATACCACTTAGACTGATGGTCGAAAAAGTAGTATCTTCTTCCAACTCTATCATTTAGTAAGGAAAGAAAATTATTTATGGTTTTAACTAATACAGATGTGGATATTTATATTTATATATCTGACAGGTTTATAAGATGACAGATCTATATTTGTTAGTCATGGTTTGTCTAATATACATTTTACTTACCTACATGAAATCAATTAATTCTCCAATATTTTTAACTTCCACATTTCCAACAGCCAGTTCTTCAGAAACAGAATAACTACGTTGATAAGTTGTTTGACTAATCCTCTCAAAGTTAACTTCACGCCCACTTCCTAATCTGCATTTATCCAAATTTGTATTAGTTCTAAATATGCTAAAAAAAATTATGTTGTACATAAATTTAATATTGTATATAAAAAACCTGAATATAAATACAGCAACTTGTGGAAGACCAGGATTAATCCAAAGCTTCGAGGAATGCCAAGTATTATGCACAGAATATTCGCCTACATATAAAATTAACTTTAATTTAAAAAAAAACACACACACAAATAGAAGTCAAATCTAAATATTATGATCTGAGTACCTTGAAATTTATGAGCTTTTACGAGCTGCATAGCCACAATGACATGTTGATTGGGTGATCCATCCAAGTGGGGGCAAGATTTCATCTACAAATTCTCCCCAAAATATTGCTGAAATATTGTTCCTCCTATATGTAAATGTCACGACCCATCTCCAAAAATAGATCGTGATGGCGCCCAACACCATTATCGGGTAAGCCAACGCGGAAAATGTACTTTAGTTCTCAATTTTACTTTTACCCAAAATAAGTGCAGAAGTTTATAAAGCTCAAGTCGAATAAGAAATGAACAATAATACGACAAAATAGTTATACAACCCCAAAATGATAGTCTACTAACGTATGTGCCAAGACCTGGTGTCACAAGTAATGGGCAACTAGTAGAATGTACAAAATAATAAAACTATCCTACTGTCTGATATAGAATAGACAGCAAAAGTAAGGAAAAAACTCCATCAAGCTGCTGAATGTCACAGGAAGGGGGCAGCTCACCGTGGAAGCCTCAAGCTATGAATCAGGGGTGCACACCAAACTGATAGCCATATGTACCTGCCTCAGATCATGTACAATTAAGTATCCCGTCTAATCTCGAAGAAGTAGAGATGAGAGGTCGACTTGATACCACTAGGGTCAAATAATATAATAAGTTTTTATGCTATGCATGGGAGTCACAGAAAATCAACAGTGTATAGCAAGAGATAATAACTTAATAAGTCATGTTCTAAACAGCTCTGCAGTCAACCAATCACATTTCAATTATTTAGCAGGACAAGTCATAGATGAAGTTTCACATAGGTATCATGAGCACATTATGCCGAGGTCGACGGCCCGATCCAACAGAAATTAAACTGTGCACTGCCAGAGGGTCGAATAGCGCGAACCATAGATGCATCTATTTCTACCGAGGCGATCGGCCCGATCCACAAATATCAATTTATATGAAGAAAGCACATGAGTGTGCATTTATTTCCAAATAAATTCATACAAGTATCCACAAGTATATACATTCGCTTATTTTCCTTTCCCTGACTCTAGCATATCCTAAATGGTCACATTAGCAGGAAAAATATAGAGACAATCGCCAATAAAACATGATATGAGTCCTAGACTACCCGGACAATTAACATAGTAGTAGCTACGCACGGACTCTCATCATCTAGTGCGTACGTAGCCCCCGCATTTAGTAGCAAATTACTCAATTATTATACCTATGGGGACAATTCCCTCTTACAAGGTTAGAAGGAGACTCACCTCGCTCCAAAGTGCACTTCCAATGCCAATAACGAGCCCAAACCTTCAATTCGGAGCCGAACGATCCAAAACTAGTTAAATGAGGTAGGAACTAATCAATATAAGTTCACAAGATTGTATTCTAGCTATTTAAGCAATTTCCCAACCCTTATCACAAGTTCCTTAAAACCCGACCCCGGGCCCACGTGCCCGGATTCCGAAATTTTTCGAAGGAAGTTGTTCTCTATAACCTAAGGATCAATAATATATAATTTCTAGTTCATTTCATAACAAATTTCGTGGTAAAATCTAAGTTTTATTAAAACCCTAGGTCTAGCTCTAACCCCTTGATTTCTCCAAATCTTTAGGTGTTAATCTACCCAAAACTCGAGTGTTAAACTTAGAAATAAGGGGGATGAACTTACCTCATGATGCCTTCTCAAGAGCTCCAAAATCGCTCAATACCCGTGTGCCAAATGGTCAAAAATGGCTGGAGCTCGAATTAAATGAAGCTCACTGCCCCAACAGTTTTCGCTTCTGCGGTCAGGGGACCGCATCTGCGAGAACGGACTGCACCTGCAAAATTGGCTAAAAGGGCTGGGACCGCTTCTGCGGTCTTGAAGCCGCATCTGCGTAGCCGCTTCTGCGGCTAGGGAACCGCTTCTGCGGCTAGGGAGCCGCTTCTGCGGTTTGGCCTGGCCAGCTCTGAGCCGCATCTGCGATAGATGGACCGCATCTGCGGTCTCGCACCTGCGTCCACCAACAGCAGGTGCGGTTATGACAGAAGCAGCAGCTTCAGCACTTCTAAAAAATTTCCACTTCACTCGAACCTCATCCGATTGACGCTCGGGCCTCCCAGGCCCCGCCCGAACATACCTACAAGTCTGAAATCACGAAACGGACCTACTCGAACCTTCGGAACGCCCGAAACAACGTTAAATCTAAGAATCACTCCCTAAAACCAATTGAATCAAACTTATGAACTTCAAGTTCTTAATTTTCCTCTAACGGGCCAAAACGCCCTTAAACTACTCGGATTGACACCAAATTTTGCGGGAAAGTCTTAAATGTTATATTGGACCTGTACTGGGCTTCGAAACCAACATACGAGCCCGATACCAACGTGATCAATCATTAATTAGTTTCTTTAAATCCATAGAATTCCAGTTTAACAATTTCTAATAAAAATTCATTACTCGGGCTAGGGACCTCGAAATTCGATTCCAGGCATACGCCCAGGTTCCATATTTCTTGCGGACCCTCCGAAACCGTCAAAACACGAATTCGGGTCCGTTTGCTCAAAATGTTGATCAAAGTCAAACTTAGCCTTTTAAGAAAATCCTAAGAAGTCAAATGTGCATATTTCAATCAAAACTCTTCCAAATCCCGAACCAACCATCCCGCAGGTCATAAATTAGTTAAAGCAAGCATAGAGAGTTTATTTGGGGGGAACAGAGTTCTAAAAGGCAAACGACCGGTCGGATCGTCACAGTAAAATACACAAATTAATAATGAGAAAATAATAGTAATTGAATCTATAACTAATTCAATTCATGGTTGCAAGTGTACTCATGATCCTCAAGATCCAAGTTCATAAAGGTACTTGTTTTACCACCTTGATTGTACGATTCTACGTCACCATGACCAATAACTTCTCCTATGACATCTGCCACATTTAAATAAATAGTTATAAATAAGGTGATAAAACATCCAACAAAAAATAGCGAAAGGTAAAAAAATTACCGAATAATTCATTCTCATCAACCTCAAGTTGATTTGTGAGATGCTCATAAGGCTTAAAGTTGAAGATATTCAAGCTAAACTGTGGGTCACTAATTTCATCCACACTCGTCCTATGAGAAAATGTCAGTTTCAATTTATGCTTGCTGGTCTTATTTTTCAGATTGTTTGGTCCAACCGCAAAGTTTTTCATAACATACAATTCCATTTCATGTATTCTTGTTTTGAAAATTCGCATAACAGCTCTTCCAATAGTTGCATGAATCCGATCTCCCTAAAATAAAAAATTTGGAAAGAAATTTAAGTTAATAAGGCGCATAAGTTGAAGAAAATACATCACAACTCGAAAAAAATAACAACATGTAAAAGAGTATGCACCTTTTCATCTTGAATAATTAGTTCAATTGAATTAGAATTTTCTGGTTTCCCGCGGTCTGGAACGTGCCATAATCTAACAACACGAACCTTCAAATTTCAACTCATTTTGGACATTGATATTTCGCTGATATAGTTATAGTTTGGAGCCATACTTTGCAGAAGTTTGTGTGGAAGCTAAACCCTAAGCAATGTAGAGAAGCCAACCGTAAACAAAAGTTGATTAAATAAAGATTTCTAAAGAAAGACTATGGTAGTAAATCAATTTTTAAGTATATGAAATCCTAATATCTAGAAAAGGCATGTGTAATCAATTTGTATGTGTGAGTTCTGAAGAAATGATACGTATCTTTCATTTTTTTAGCTTTTGGCTTTTTTTAATTTTCAACGTTTTTTTTTGGTTAATTAAAATTTGTTAACCACCAAACCTTAAGTTTTCTTGTATTTTTCCTTTATCCTCTTGTTCGTTTTTTTAATAAAGATTTCCTTTAATATAATTTAAATGTAAGATACAAAATGTTTATTTAATTATTTCTTTCTTAAAAAAGAATACTTACCATAACTGAATTATACACAAAATTTAATTAAAGATACCTATAATAATGTATATTCTTCGCAATTAAGGTCAGATACAAAGATTGTACTAAATATACAATTATTATTTCAACTTAAAATTAATGTATAAGATACAAAACAAAATTTTAATTAATTCTTTCTAAGAAAAAGGATGCTTACCTTAAAAGAAATTCTTAATAGTATTACAAATCGATGATCATGTAATTTTGTATGGCAAGTGTGACTGTGTGAGTAATCATATATTGTCATGTCACAATGATCTTTTTCTTTTACTTATTTTTGGACTTTGGTCCACAACACGTTTTTGGAAAGAATTTTTTCTTTCCATTTTTATGTCAGCAGAATATTTCATACCTTTTTTTCTTACCCTTATTAACTCAAAGCATTTCATATTTCAATAGAATATTTGTCATATGTAATATTACTCCAAATATGGTTATATATGTTCAAGGACAGCTCTATTTTTATATTTCATTCCCACCAAAAAAAAATTTAATTATTAATTAGATACAAAAAAATATCAAATAATAATTTTTTGAAGGAAACCATAAACTTATATATAATATAACATAGATATGGTAATATATGTTCACGGATAGCTTGATTTCATCTTTCTTTCCCAACAGATTTTTTTCTTCAATTATTAATTAGATCCAAAAGAATATTAAGTAATAATTATTTTCAATGTTATACAATTAGAATCCAACAAATAGATTCCATAAAATTGCCAAGTGGCATTTTCTCACCATGCCACTTGGCTTAACCTCATGCTTCACTACTCTCCTTTTAATATAATATAGATATAGAATATCGATGTTTCACTATCCTCCTTTTAATATAATATAGATAGATATAGATTTAAAATATATCTAATATTAGAAATTATTATAATTTTAGCCAGTTTTGGTAAGTTTCAAACCAATCCTGGTGCTTCTTCTTCTTCTTCTCGAAGGTTTTGAAGTTTGACAATGAGGTAACCAACCTTTAAAAATATTGTAAATTTTGGCTATTCTTAATAAAGATCTTGAAAATGACTATTTGTGCACTTCATCCTCAATCCTTATACGATTATTTTATAATGTTGAATAAGATTACATGTATCAATGATTCAAAAATCAAACTATTTAATGACAAAAAATTACATTTGGATAACAAACTCTTCATCATTATTATCATATAAATATCCTTTTATTATTAATCATTGCATAAATAATCCTTAAATTATAATCTTTTATAAATAATATGTGTACCAAACCGCCATATGGTTTAACTAAATTGGGGATACTTTTTATATTCGAAAATGGCTCAAATATGCCATCAGACTTTAATAAATGGCTTATTTATGCTATCATTTAAAAGTTGGACATATTCATGCCACTAGCGTTTCACTAAAGGACCCCTACTATTACCGGATTTTGCCACGTAGCATTATCTAAATCCTTCATCATTTACCAGCCCCCTCCCGGCCCACCCCCTCCCCCTTTATGAGTGGCATATATGAGCCATTTCATTAAGTTTAGTGGTATATGTAAGCATTAAAATTTTAACGAATTTAAATTGATAAAATAATATGGACTATATTTTAAATATGCTAGTCCAAATAAATATTATGGGCTAATATAATTGGATTAATTATATAAGTCCACTATATATGGATTAAATAAATATGTCTTAATCCATTGGGCTTGCCCATTTAATTGGGCTAAAGTGATGATCCCACTTCATTAAGCCCAAGATGTCATCTTCCTAGAGGCCCAGTTTGGTGCCACGTGTCAAATGACGTGGCGCGCCAAGTCAAACGGAAGAGCCAATAGGATCATGCCACGTGTCAAAATGACAAGGCATGCGAAGTCACACTAAAAGGCCAATGAAATTGCGCCATGTGTGCAAGTGACATGTTCTGGCCAATCAAATGCGGCCATGTCACACTTCAATATGATTGGTCGGAAAGAGTTTGTTCTTATCACAACTCCTCCCTTCCACAACTACAAATAGGGGTCTTCATAACCCAGAAAGGGGACCAGAAGTTATAACAAGAAGCAAGAGAGAGCTCGTGGATCAAACACTGCAAATTTCTCTACAAGTTTCAGGCTTCAAGCAACCAAGTTCAAGTTCAAGAAATCAAGTTCAAGCTCAAGAACGAAGAACGATTCAAGTATTCAAGATCAAGAACGAAGTCAAATCAAATACACAGCGTTCAAGATCAAGGCTACTTGTTCGTGATAAAATTCGTGGCAACAATCAAAGTGTTCGCGACGGATAAATCAAATTCAAGATCAAGCTCAAAGGCCCTTGAAATTATACTAGAAAAGTAGAATCAGAGGAATCGTAGAGATTGTAGACTCAAATATTCGAAATAAAATACTACGATTGTTGCGATATTTTCGGTCTTGATTTTATTTTCTCGACGAAATTTATTGTCCACAAATTCTGGCAAGACCAGTGGGACGATCTTTACCTCTCATCTCAACTTTTCAATCACCAAAGTCCAAGAACATCGAAATGGCTTCAAAGAAAATCAACTCCGGTTCAATTTCCACCAAGGTTGCTAACTCCAGGTTCTACGCTGATGTGGAAAGCATCCTCAATGTTACCTTTGGAAGCTTCGGACCAGTTACGAGCAGCAAAGCAAGCTCTTTAAGACTGTTGCACCCCAAGTGCCGTCCGCATCAACCCCTGTTTTTGGATCTTCATCCTCAAAAGGAGCAAGATTTTCCACAAACGCATCTGAAGGAGGAAGCGATGTTGCTGAAAAGATCAAGAAAACTCTTGCTCTGCTTGACCTCTCCGGATCCAAGCACTCTGCTGTGAAGGAAGATGATGATGCTTCAAGTGATGGATCCTCCCCACTTACACCACATAGCGTGAGCCAATGAAGGATCAATCTGTGTGAAAATCCATGCTACTCTCCGTCGTCCACGACAATCATGCAAGCCATGGTGACAAACACTTCATCTATGGAGTAGCAGTTAGCAAACTTGACCAAATGCATGCAAAATCAAGAGGCTAGAATTGACAAGCTAACGGACAGGGTGGGAATCTTGATGGAAGAAGAATCCACCCATGCACCCGGCAAGCTCCCAGAAGTTTTAGAGAGTGACTCTCCCCCAAGACAAGCAACATCCACTAAGGCTATCCCTGTCTCATCTGAAGGGATGATTCCAATCGATCAATTGAAGGAGTTCATTGAAGGAACCATTAAGAACAAATATGAAGTTGCTGCCAAATCCTCCCTTACATATGCAAAGCCGTACACTGCAAGGGTCGATATGTTGAAGATGCCTGCTGGCAATCAACCTCCAAAGTTTCAACAGTTTGATGGTAAAGGTAACCCAAATCAACATGTGGCGCACTTCGTTGAGACATGCAAAAATGCTGGGACTTATGGAGCTTATTTCACGACCCTTACACCCAGACCCGGTCGTGATGGCGCCTCTCGTGAAGACAAGGCCAGCCGACACAACTCCTGATTCATATTAAACAATTATAATTATACAATCTAAGCCATTAACATGCTAATAATCCCAAAATATAAGTGAAATAGCACAATTTGCGGAAAAATAACCAACACAACCCGACATCGGGGTGTCACAAGTCACGAGCATCTACTAAGGTCTGAACACAACTAAGAATCTAAAATATACTAAACACAGTCTAAGGAAGGAAAGAGGGAGAAAAGCAGTGCTGCGGACGTCGGGCAGCTACCTTGCTAAACTCCGATGACTCTGCCTCTGAGCAACCAATACCCGCTACCGGGTCCAAAAATACCTGAACCTGCACACAAGGTGCAGGGAGTAAAGTGAGTACTCCAACTCAGTGAGTAATAAAAATAAATACAGACTGAGCAATAAGAAATCGCGTAAAGGCACATCAACAGGCTATAAAGAAGCAGTGAAAGCTAGTAAAAATAGTGAAAATATGTAAAGTCACTTTAGTTCAATTTAAGCTTCTTCAAAATGCCTTTTTAACATTTAAGCAAGTAAATGACAGCCAACTAGAAAAGATAGGCACGTAAAGAACCACCCTTCGGGCACAATATCAATAGAATCAGCCCCTCGGGCACAACACCAACAGAACCATCCCCTCGGGCAAACACATGGAACAATACCAGCCCCTCGGGCATAATAACAACAGAATCAGCCCCTCGGGCAATAACATAGAACAATACCAGCCCCTCGGGCTATATCTCGTATCACAATGGGTACCCGCACTCACTGGGGGTGTACAGACTCCGGGAGGGCCCCCTTACGGCCCAAGCGCAATAACAAGCCATCTCGTGGCATAACCAATCCGGCCCTCGGCCTCACATAATAAACAGTATCATCACACTGGGTACCCGCGCTCACTGGGGGTGTACAAACTCCTAAAGGGGCCCCTTACGGCCCAAGCGCAATAATAAGCCATCTCGTGGCATAATCAACAGGCTCTCGGCCTCATATCAATCACAAGCCACCTCGTGGCATAATAAATCAGGCCCTTGTCCTCTCATATATCACAGTCGGTACCACATGCTGCGGCGCGCAGCCCGATCCCATAGAATCCTCACAACACAAGCCCTCGGCCTTACTCAGTCAAAATCTCACAAGCCACACGGGCAACAGTAAAACATGATGCTCAGCCCAAAAATATTATTTAAAAAAATTTATAATTTAAGGTGTTTAAAACAGAATAACATAGCTGAGTTTTTAAAATAGGAAAAATATAGCATGACTGAGCACAAGTATGAAATCAAACAGTGAGAAAAATATCATTAACAATCCCCTAAGGGTTCAAACAATTGGCACGAAGCCCAAATATGGTATTTAGTTCAAAGTATAATAATATCAAACAATTAGCTGCCAATTATACAGAAAAATAGTCATTCGGGATGGACTAAGTCACAATCCCCAACGGTGCACGACCTCACGCTCGTCATCTAGCGTGTGTTTCACCTTAATATAGCACGACGCTGTGCAATCCGGGGTTCCATACCCTCAGAACAACATTTAAAATCATTACTCACCTCGAGCTAGCCCGAAAAGCTACTCTGCAACACTTGCCTCTCGACCCAACTTCCGAGTGCTCCAAATCTACCAAGTTCAGATTTTTATCATCAAATTATGCTAAACGAATGAATTTCAATTGAAAAATATCAATTTTAAGCACAAAACCCGACACCCGGGCCCGCATCCCGGGACTGGACAAGCTTTATACCAAAATATTCTTCATCATCTCACGAGTCCGTATATATGAAGAACTCGAAAATCGGAGTTCGTTTGACCCCTCAAATCATCCCTAGAAGGTCTCATAATCTCAAGCCCTAACTCCACCTTTTTCTACTGATTTTCATGTCTAAAACCATGTAAGATCACATATTTAACTCAAAAATAGGAAGAAATCACATACCTAGTGTTGCTTGGTGAAAATCCCTCCTTGAGCTCTCCAAAATCGTCCAAGCCAAATGAAAGAAATGGGCTAAAACTCGTGTTTAAAACAATCTGCCCAGGCTTCATCGAGTTGTACCTTGCGCTGTGCAGGTTGTACATCCTCTTACCATTTTCCCCTGCTGTACACCTTCTGTTAAAACGCCCATAACTCCTTGTGTAAATATCCAAATGACAAACGGTTTGAAGATTTAGAAACTAGACTCGAAGATCTTTCATTTAATAGGTTGTACACCATATAACTCTTTATATATTCCGAGATATGAGCTTCCAAACTCGACTCCTCGCATCAGAAATTTTCTGGTGAACAGCTGAAGCTCAAAAATCTGCAACTTTTCAAAGCATGAAATAGTCCGTTTAACCACCCGAAGCTCACCCGAGGCCACCGGGACCTCAACCAAACATGCCAACATACCCCATAATATCATTCAAACTTGTTCCAACTTTCGGAACGCTCAAAACAATATCACAACACCAAATTCGCATCGGATTCAAGCCTAAGAATTTCAAAATCTTCTAAATTACGCTTTTGATCAAAAACCCAACCAAACCCGTCCGAATGACATGAAATTTTGCACACACATCCCAAATGACACAACGGAACTACTGCAACTCTCAGAATTCCATTCCGACCCCTGTATCAAAATCTCACCTATCAACCGGAAAACGCCAAAAACTCAATTTCGCCAATTCAGGCCTAAATCTACTCCGGACCTCCAAAACACATTCCGATCACGCTCCTAAGTCCCAAATCACCTAACGGAGCTAAGCAAATCATAAAATTCCAATCCGAGATCATATACTAACAAGTCAAATCTTGGTCAAACCTTTTAAATTTCAAGCTTCAAACTGAGAACTGTTCTTCTAAATTCATTCTGATCACCCTGGAAACCAAACCAACGATTTAC
>NW_017677135.1:0-33898 GCF_001879085.1 Nicotiana attenuata
AGTTGAAGTTGTAAGCTTCTGGTATACATCTATCTGATTAACATGTGTTCAATATGGTCAGCAAGTAAGAAAAATAACATATGTGGTAATTTGGAACTACAGAACCTAACAAAATTCCAAAAAAAGGTAAACAACATAAGAGGATCTATTTGATAGGTAGTTGAATTTTAGCGTAAGAGTTTATTCCAAAAATTTATACTCTAATATTGTTTAGACCATAATGTTATTGGGCTGACACGAATAGTAGCATATTAGAACATATTTAACAGTTATCCATATTGTATAAAAGATACATGGTGTGGCACACTGGAGGTTTAACAGTTATCCATTTATAATTTACTGAACTCACACTGGAGGTTTGAGTAGCAATAGATGAAACAGATAATATTTCATCGTCAACAGCTACAAGATTAAGCGATGAAGCTGACTCCGCTGAACTCTTCACTGTGTATTCGATTAACATTTCTTTGTTCTCATCTACCCTGTAATTCGCACAGGAAATGTCAGACAATTTTTTTTTCACAGAAAAAATTATAATTGAATAATGATGTGATACATTTTAAGCACAGTTTGTATTGTACCAATTCCGTAATTCAGTTGCTTGCACATATAGGGGATTGATTAAGATTGTTGAGTTGTATCTTGTTGCCAAACGGGAAACTGTGTATGCAAATTTTGTTAATAACCAACGCGGAACCATTATCCATATATAAAAATAGGAACTTAATGAACTTACCACCATGGTATGTTGTGGTACCTATCCGTTTCGCGAGAATAACAGGATATTCTTGAAGTTGCCTCACTTGTCTCAGTAACTCAATTCCTTCATTGCTTGCCAAATCTTCCCATATAGTGAAGAAAGAGGTTTCTTCCTGTACATGTACTTTTATAAGTGTCAGTTAGAGATTTTGTTATGTAACAGAAAATTAAATGACTCACGTATTGTCCATAACTATGGCCTCTTGAAATCTCTTAGTCTGATCAGCGGTGTATTGCATTGCACCACAGTTTGCCACTACAGCTAGTAGATCTGTTGTTATAAACAAAAAACAAATGTAGGTAAAACCAATATACTTGCATTGACCATGGGTCCGAAGAAATTAAGCTCTTATAAGGCATAGGGTTATTTGAAACATACCAAATTCAACACCAGAAGGCTGTTGTTCAACGTCGGCGAACGAAATCGCACTCAGTCTCGACGGAGGAGGTAACAGTGCCTCCTTTTCGTTAGTTTTTGGGATAGACTCAACAATAGTGAATCTGTCAACGATCCACTCAAACTGGCCAATATGTAGTGAATAAGGCTGCGGATTTCTAACCTTCGCAGTTGAAATCAGATATGTCTCAAAAAGTTCGAACAAGTTATCACATCGTTTAATGTCGTCACCATAGAGTATTACACAAATTTGTTCCTCCTACAGTGTTATCAAGAATGATAACGCAGTAATTATTGGAAGAGTACAAGTGAGAAGATGTTATGTTACAATTATGGTTGTAACGTGACTTACGTTTACATCCTGGACAATTATTGTCTGAAAATGAACTCGCTGATCTCTACTGTCTCGCGGCCGAAATTTATCTACAGTCTGGACTTTACAAGTCCATTCTGTAGTTAGTGGTGTAATTTCACTGATACTAAGTCTTTCTTCCATTTTCTCAATATAACCTGTATATTGATAAGTGTAAAATTGTAAGAACAAATCCCAGGATTAAACACAAACCAAGAAGCACAACCAAATATTTTAAGAAACAATAATCAACCTATTCAAACAAATAAGTTAACACTTCAGGAAAAAATAAATAAGCTTATAGAAGAAAGATAGATAAATATTTGAGGCACAATAATGTTTTGACATATATTCTGAAAATGAAAAAGAAAACAACTTATTGTATGAAGAAAAATGGAAGAAGTTCTGTTCTTGGTATCACTAAAATTTCTTAGTAAATTGTTTCACATACAGAAGTGAAAATAACATATTATTCAAAGCAACAGTAGAGAAAAGCATATAAAGAGATTTAGATGTATAATCAGTCCAAAATTTTTCAAAAAGCATAATCAGTAAAACCCAAAATTGACTAATTAACATACGACACTGTGCTAGCACTGGGGAACCCCCAAAAAACAAGCAGCAATGACATCGATAAAATTCAACATTGAAGGGGTACGTACAGATTTTTTCCGTAAAATCGAAAATAGCGATCAAATTGCTATCAAAACAACAAAGAACTTACAATAATTCAAAACAAACTCATAGATTACAGTGATAATAAATTATTCACTCACTTGAAAGTTGAAACAAAGAAGAAATCAGAGGATGAAGTAGTAGAATGCAGACAGAGAAAAACAAAGAAGATGAATAGATAGAGATAGAGAGTGACCTATCTGTCATAGAAAAGCGTCGCAGACTTCTTGTATTTGCACCAGCTGTAAAGTTGATTCACACACGTTAGCTTTCAGCCAAATTTAGGAGCAATATGAAATGACCAGAATACCCTTTAGCAGCAAGCACACATGACGACCTTCAGTTGCTTCTCTCGCTCTTCTATATATTAGTAAATATATGGGGCCATATACCAAGTTGTAGACATCATTTTAATCGATTCAATTTGGAAGCTTTAGAGTAAGTTTTAACTGTCCATCTGGTTTCAATTAAAAGTTGATTAATATTAAAATCGTTTAACTGTAGCTATATGTGTTTCTTTATCTGTTTTTAACAGAAGAAAACAATAATAAAAGGGGCAAGTGCACATATAGCCATTCTCAATGACGCTATTTAGAGATTAGCGAGTATTTATTTTGTCATGAAAAATTTAAACTAAAAATCTTAACTTCAAGACAATTCAGGACGTTTCTATCCTAAAAAATTAAAATGAAAACTGAAATTCAGGACACATTGGCTAATTCCTAAATGACAGCCCTTTAGAGTGGCTACCTGATGTCATTTCTACACAATAAAATGACTTATCGTAGTTATGGGCATATTTTTGTGTACGGGGTTAAGAGAGAAATTCAAAAATAGCCAGATTTACAAGCGGTCATTCAAAAATAGCCACAGTTTCAGAAGTAATCGAAATTAGCCACTTTTCATGTAAAGATAAATCTGAACGAAAATACTGTTCAAAATCCGGAAAATATCTCCAATATATTATATTGGAACTTTCTGTGTGTTGGAGTTCCAGCATAATATGCTAGAAGTTCATACACGGGTGCACCGATCTCCAATATATTATGCTGGAACTTTTCGTGTTGCAGCAAAATAAGGGCTATTTTTCAATGACTTTGCAAACACTGGCTATTTTTGAGTTACCAGTTCGAAAACCGGCTAGCCCGTGCCATTTTACCGGGGTTAACAACAAGAATTTTTTCTTTTTTGGCAAAGGGAACGAAAAAAATTAAATTGTTATTTCTTGGTCGAAGAAATAGCCCGTCAATCATACGTAGAGTTTGGTGAAAAATAATAACCACATGTACCGTTTTCAAACGGTAAAAATTGCAAGGGGCGCCTTATTTGGTCGCCCTATTTTAACTTATATCCGTTTTATTTTTCCGTTTGCATTCGTACCATTTTTTTGTTAAAAGTATTTTAAAAAGATGATTTTGCCCTTCTTTAATAAAAGACTATTTACAAACTGCAGGACAAAAACTTAAGCATGTTTAAGATGAAGTTTTAGCTAATGAACTAAAAACTTTAGCTTGTTTAGACTGAGTTTCGGATAAACTCAGGACAAAACTGTAGATTGTGTTACAAAACTTTAGCATGTTTTAGTATGAAGTTTTGCAAATGAACTAAATAACAGTAGCATGCATTAGCAAGAACTCTTTAGAAAATTACATACTTCAAGGTAAAAACTTAAGCATGTTTAGTCTGAAGTTTTAGCAAATGAACTAAAAACTTAAGCATGTTTACTCTGAAGTTTTAGCAAATGAACTAAATAACTTAAGCTTGTTTAGTCTGAAGTTTTAGCAAATGAACTAAATAACTTCAGCATGCATTAGCAAAAACTCATTAGAAAATTACATATTGCAAGACAAAAACTTAAGCATGTTTAGTATGAAGTTTTAGCAAATGAACTAAATAACTTCAGCATCTTTTGTCTGAATTTTTAGCAAATGAACTAAATAACTTCAGCATGCATTAGCAAACACTCATTAGAAAATTACATACTGGAAGACAAAAACTTAAGCATGTTTAGTATGAAGTTTTAGAAAATGAAATAAAAAACTTAAGCATGTTTAATCTGAAGTTTTAGCAAATGAACTAAAAAACTTCAGCATGTTTAATCTGAAGTTTTAGCAAATGAACAAAATAACTTCAGCATGTTTAGACTGAAGTTTTGGATAAAACTCATGACAAAATTAAAGACTGCAGGATAAATAACTTCAGCATGCATTCGCATGAAGTTTTAGCTTCAATGTGAAACAACTTCATGCTATATTAGCATGAAGTTTTAGCTTCAACATGAAAAAACTTCATGCTACATTAGCATGAAGTTTTACCTTCAACGTGAAATAACTTCATGCAAGTGTGATTCTGAAGATGAGTCTGGATAAGTTTCTGGTTTTTTGATAAAGCTGTTGAGATGAGAGGGGGAGATCTTTTTCTCACGAATGAGGTTGCAGATCACGCGATTAATGCGTGATGCAGGTTTTATATCTTTTTTCAAGGGTGTAATTGTCATATTATTACGGATTTTTTGTCTGCTGGCTACCAAATCGGTAATTTTAAAAAATAGGGTACAAGTCAAAAGGTGGCACAAATATAGGGTACGACTGCAAATCCCCCTTCCAGAGGCGGCTCAATAGTATTGGAGGCCTAAAGCCAAGCCATAATAAGAGGCCTAAAACTTGTTTAATAATTTTAGATATTTTTGTTGAAGTTTATTGGGGTATTATCACTTTTAGACCGCGCCAGAAACTATTTACATTTGGTAGCCGAAAAAGTGTATAAAACTTGTATAATTTTTTTTATATAATATACAGAATGTGTGTGTGTATATATATATATATATACATATATACAAAAAATATACAAATTTTATATATTTTTCGGTTGCTATTTTACAGCGGTTATACAATGTCATTTTTCCAAGTTTATTCTTTTTACTTTTTGAGATGCAAATTCATCTTGATGATGTAACCAACCCCTTTAGTTTTTGTTGAAATATTAATAACATTTGATAAGATTTTATTAAGTTTAGTTTTGAATTTTTTTCCTACATGACCGTCAAACATAACTCTCTATATAGCATTGCCTTCCAAAGTAATAATCATGTGAAAATTTGTATATACAAAAATGATTGTAAATCCGACTAGTCGTTTTGAGCAATTGCGTCAGGTTCGGTAGTTTGAGGTCACGAGCAGCTTCATATTATGTGTATCGACTTGTGTGCATGGTTAGATTCTATTTCCGTATGAATCGGAGTCGAATTGGAAACAGGAATCTAGTTTTGGAAGCTTAAGCGGTGAGAATTTGACCGGAATGTGACTTTTGAGTAAACGACCCCGGAATGAGTTTTGTGTTGATACCCAATTTTTCCTCACATATTTTTAATATGTATGTGTGTATATATATATATATATATATATATAGATATATATATATATATACACACACACTTTCAAAAACAGTACATATGCAATTATAAGCATGCATAAGTATTTTTTTTATAATTTTTCTACAGCTTTAAAAGCTCTTAATCAATTTATTTCTCCTCTTTTTATTATATAGATGTCCAATAATTATCCTTCATGTTACTTTTGTGATGATTTAGCCATCTCAATTCATTATTTATGCCAACATGGTGTTTAAGTGCATTTTTTGTAATTACATTTATATTTTTCAAGCTAAATTGCACATCTTTGCAATAATAGCCCATACTAATGTATAATTACATTATTCATGCATAAAATGATCTTTTATATTTTTAAAATGTTAAATAACTATTTTAAATCATTTTAGTGCACAAAGATATTTTTGGTACTCATTTATTATTTTTTTATAAATTATGCTAAAATTGGCTATTTAAAATCTGGCCCTATTTTCTATTCAATTCCGATCCTAATTTGACCCAATACCCAGCCCAATTTTAACATAAACCTACCCAGCCCAATACCCATCTGCCCGACCCAATACCCGGCCAAATCCTGGCCGTTGATCATTTTGATCAACGGTCTAGATTAACCCTTACCTAAATTAAACCTAATGACCCCCCCAAAACTGTAACGACCCGACTGGTCGTTTCACTTTTTAGAACTCCGTTCCCCTAGGTAAGACTTCCCGCGCTTGCTTTAACTAATTTACGATCTGCTGGGATGGTTGGCTCGGGATTTGGAGGAGTTTGGGTGGAAATAAGCACACTTGATTCCTTAAGATTTTCTTAAAAGGCTAAGTTTGATTTTGGTCAACATTTTTAGTAAACGGATCCGGACTCGTGTTTTGACTGTCCCAGAGGGTTCGTAGGAAAATATAGGACCTGGGCGTATGCCCGGAGTCGAATTCCGAGATCCCTAGCCCGGGTAATGAATTTTTTTTGAAAATTATTAAACTTGAAATTCTAAGGATTTAATGAAATCGAATAATGCTTGATCATGTTGGTATCGGGCCCGTATGTTGGTTCCGGAGCCCGGTACAGGTCCAATATAACATTTAAGACTTGCCCGCAAAATTTGGTGTCAATTCGAGTAGTTTAAGTACGTTTCGGCACGTTAGAAGTGAATTGAAGAACTTGAAGTTCATAAGTTGGATTCAATTGGTTTTAGGGGGTGATTCTTAGATTTAGCATTTTTTCGGGCGTTCCGAGGGTTCGAGCGAGTCCGTTTTATGATTTTAAACTTGTCGGTATATTCGGGCGGGGCCCGGGGGCCCCGAGCGTCAATCGGGCGAGGCGCGAGTGAAGTTAGAAATTTTGGGAAGGAGTTGAAGCTCCAGCTATCAGTCATAACCGCACCTGCGGTTTGTCAGCCGCAGGTGCGAGACCGTAGAAGCGGTCTTCCCCTCGCAGATGCGGCCAAGCCAGGCCAGGCCCCAAGCTACAGAAGCATCTATTTTCCGCAAAAGCGGCCCTTACCTCGCAGATGCGGCCCAACGGCCCAGCTGAGATTCCGCAGAAGAGGGCGCCTTTCCGCAGATGCAGTGGGCGCAGGTGCAGCCCAGACCGCAGATGCGGAAATCACTGAAGCAGTGAGCCTCATTTAATACGGGCTCCAGCCATTTTTGCCCATTTTGCACTCGTTTATTGGGCGATTTTGGATCTCTTGAGAGAAGTTTTTCACCTAGCTTCTTGAGGTAAGTTCGTCCTCCTTATTTCTAAGTTTAATATTTGAGTTTTGGGTAGATTAACACACAAAGATTAGGAAAATCAAGGGATTTGAGCAAAACCTAGGGTTTTGATAAAACTTAGATTTTACCACTGAATTTATTATGGAACGAAGTAGAAATCATATATTATTGATCCTTAGGTTATGGAGAACAACTTCCTTCGAAAAATTTTCGGAATCCGGGCACGTGGGCCCGGGGTCGGATTTTAGGAAACTTATGTTTAAGGTTGGGAAATTACTTTAATAATTAAAATGCGAACTCTTGAGCTTATATTGACTAGTTCCTACCTCGTTTAATTAGTTTTGGATCGTTCGGCTCCAAATTGAGGGGTTTGAGCACGTTCTTGGTATTGGAAGCACGTTTTGGAGCGAGGTGAGTCTCCTTTCTAACCTTGTAAGAGGGAATTGTCCCCATAGGTGAGTTAACCAATCATGTTTGCTAATTGTGGGGGCTACGCACGCAGGAGGTGACGAGAGTCCGTGCGTAGCTACTAGTATGTTAATTGTCCGAGTAGTTTAGGACCCGTATCATGCTATGTTTGTAAATGCCTATATTCTTTCGTGTTAATGAGATCATTTAGGACTTATTAGGAGTTAGAACAAATGTACAAAAATGCATATACTCACTTGATAACTCGTATTAATTTATTTGACTATGATTGTGCCTTACGTGACCTCTTGATGATGATTGATTATTTGTTGATCGGGCTGATCGCCTCGGTAAAAATATGCATCTATGGTTCGCGCCATTCGACCCTCTGGCAGTGCACATTTCTTTTATGTTGGACCGGGCCGTACGACCTCGGCATAATGTGCGCATGTTATCTATGTGATTTCATATTCAAGACTAGTCTTATTAAATGCCCCTGAAATGCAATTAGCTAATTGTGAAAATGTCTAGGGAATGACTTATTGCATCATGCTATAAATTGCTATATATATATATATATATATATATATATATATATATATATATATATATATATATATATATATATATATATATATATTGTGACATCTATGCGTAATAAACACCTCTCATATAATTGACCCTAGTAAGTGCCAAGTCGACCTCTCGTCTCTACTTCTTCGAGATTAGACGGGATACTTACTGGGTACATATTGTTTATGTACTCATACTACGCTTCTGTACTTAATTGTACAGGATCTGAGGTCGTAGTCCGAGATTCCACGGTGAGCTGTTCTTTTCCTATGCCGACCAGCAGCGTGATGGAGTCTATTCTGCATTTTGCTGTCTATTCTAGTTCCGACAGTAGGGTAGACTATTCTACTAGATGCCCTTGTACTTGTAACACCGGGTCTTGGCACACACATTAGTAGACTATTATTTTGGGATTTGTATAACTATTTGGTTCGACGTAAATTATTTCTAGTTTTAAATTTAAATTTGAGTTTGTGTTAACTACTTTGGAAAAAAATAGAACTAGAACTTATTAATAATTCCGCATTGGCTTGCCTGACAACGGTGTTGGGCGCCATCACGACCTGAATTGAAATTGGGTCGTACAACATGGTATCAGAGCACTAGGTTCATGTAGGTCTCCCAAGTCATGGGCAAACCTAGTAGAGTCTTGCGGATCGGTACAGAGACGTCTGTATTTATCTTCGAGAGGCTATAGGGTGTTAGGAAACTGCTCTTTCTTCAATTCTTATCGTGTAGTGGTTAGTGTACTAAATTTCCCTCTTCTATTCTCTCATAGATGGTGAGGACACGCACGGTCGATGTTCCAGACCCGGGAGGAGCTGCTCCCCCCGTTGCTAGATGCCACGACCCGGATTTTCCACCATCAGAGTCGTGATGGCGCCTACTCGTGGTAGCTAGGCAAGCCAACTTAATTACCTTTCCATCACTAGCAATTATCTTTAACAGTTTATAACATCAATATAGAACATAAAGTCTAATAAGAACAACAGCGGAAGTCTGTCTTAAAATGATGGATTTAAAACGCGGAACAGTCAAAAACAACCTCTACCCAAGATTTGGTGTCACATTACTCACGAACCACTAAGGATAAACTAAATACAAAGGTCTGAAAGAAATATAACAGCTGTCTGTCTCGAAACAAGGAGGCAACAGTCTAAAAGAAAAACAATGAGAAGAGACGCTGGGCCTGCGGACGCCTGCAAGGCTACCTCAGTCTCGTGAATATGAATCGCCTGCTTCCGAACTACTGCTGCTGCTGTTCCTCAAAACCTGGACCTGTGCAAAAATGCACAGAAGTGTAGCATCAGCACAACCGACCCCATGTGCTGGTAAGTGTCTAGCCTAACCCCGGCGAAGTAGTGACGAGGCTAGACCGGACACCACATAAACCTGTGCAGTCATAAATATACAGCGGAAATCGAATACAAGGCAATTAACAACATGGGAGGGGAAACATGCGATGGGGAGATACAATATTAACAGTAATCCAGAGTAACCAACTAAACAGCTTAGATCCACAATGAATAAGGAATCAATACTCAGATATAAACACATGGCATCAATAACTGTTGCGGCGTGCAACCCGCTCCATAATTACCATTTGTTGCGGCGTGCAACCCGCTCCACAATACCACTGTTGCGGCGTGCAACCCGACCCATATCATTTATCATGTATCATTGTTGCGGCGCGCAACCCGGTCCTCACATGTCATTGTTGCGGCGTGCAACCCGATCCTCTATATCATTGTTGCGGCGTGCAACCCGATCCTAATATCATTGTTGCGGCGTGCAACCCGATCCTCTATATCATTTAACAGTCCGACTCCCCAAACAACAGTCACAATTAAGGGGCATAAAAATAAGTAAATATTTGACAAACATCCCGGCAAGGGAAAGAATCCAACAAGTTCAACCAGACGTCCCGGCAAGGGAATAATCAACAACGTTTTCTCTTTCTTACTTTTCTTATCTCACGAGATCACTGGAGCCCAAGCTCCAAGAAATTTCTTATCTCATATTCCGTCACAAACAACAATATAACGACTTCCCAGTAAGGGAACAAAACATCATCTCAAATTATTCTGGCAAGGGGATTACTATAACCACATTAGTTCCAACATCTGACCACCATATTAGTTCGAACATCTAACTACCACAGCTATAACCAACCTATTACCACACTTGACCACCTCAGCTATATCTAACCGACTACCACACCCAACCAACCCATCTATAACTATAGTCATCATATGACACAAGGAAACATTTACCTGAGCGACCCTAGTATCCGTTAAGAACACAATGCAGAGGAATCACAACCCAACAATAGCCCGCCAAGAGGGCAACATAATGATCTCTCCTCTTTCTCGCTTTTACTTCACAATTCTTTTTCACAACTCGAGCAGATGCTCCAGAGGTTCAATTATCACTTATACTTTCGCAATTCTTTCTACAACTGGAGCCGACGCTCCTCAATGAATCAAGTCATTTCATATACTTTCAATATTCGTATCACAGTTCGAGCCAATGCTCCTAGGAATCAAATTATCATATCACCATTCACATGTTATTCACAATATATGGAAATACTCCAATAAACATGAAATTCACAATAAGTTCATGATAATCACATTATAAGGACTCACGGTCATGCTAGACACCAATGTATAGATACTCGTCACCATGCCTATACATCGTACTCGATGACATAGCAGTTAGCAACAGGACTCAACTCCTATTCCCTCAAGCTAGGGTTAAACCAAACACTTACCTCAAAGCCTTGAAATCCACTTAATCCTCAACTATCACTTTACCTCGTGGTTCCACCTCCGATTCGCTCGAATCTAATCACAAATTGTTCAATTCCTTTAATAAACACTATATAATTAGTTTGAAGGCATAAAAACGATTTTCCCAAAGTTTTACTCAAAATTTCCAAAATCGCCTATGGTGTTTGGGTTTTGAAAGAATGGTAAAAAGTGATGAAAATTCGACTAAGTATAAAATTTGCTGGGCCTCGGATATGGGAAATGCGAGCATAGGTTCGCATTTGCGAACAAAACAGGCGTGGGAATTGCGAACATTTTAGTTCGCATTTGCGAACTTGGGTCTGGAGGCAATTTTCGCATTTGCGAAAATTACATCGCATTTGCGATGACCCCTACCTCGCATTTGCGAACACAGAGGGAAAATGGGGCTATCGCATTTGCGAAGGAAGACGTCGCATTTGCGACTGGGCGGCCCTCGCATATGCGAACATATTGTCGCATTTGCGACCCAAGCAAAGTCTCCCCTTTTTCGCATTTGCGATCAAGTGGTCGCATTTGCGATATCGCATTTGCGATCATTTCTTCGCAAATGCGAAGACACCAACACTGAAAATACCAGATTTTTAAAAATGAGAAAATGCAATCCGATGACTATTCAAAACTCACCCGAGCCCTTGGGGCTCCAAACCAAACATGCACACAACCTCAAAAACATCCCACGGACTTACTCGCGCGATCAAATTGCCAAAATAACATTATGTTCATAGAATCAAGCCTCAAAACTCTTGATTTTCTTCTAAACTTCATAAACTTCCACTTTAGATATTTAGGTCCGAAACACGTCAAATGACGTCCGATTTCGACCAAACTTTACAGAAAGCACTTAAACAATATATAAGACTTGTTCCGGGTGTCGGAACCAAAATACGAGCCCGATACCACAGTCTTTTAATCAATTTTCATTTCCATTTTCCTTAATAATTTCAGATAAACAATTTCACAGAAAAATTCATATCTCGGGCTCTAGACCTCGGAATTCGATTCCGGGCACATGCCTGAGTCCCATATTTTTCTACGGACCTTCTGGGACCGTCCAATCTCGGGTCCGGGTCCGTTTACGAAAAATGTTGACCAAAGTCAACTATAATCATATTAATATCAAAATTCTTCAAATTTTTCACGGAATTCACATATTTCAACATAAAAGCTTTCCGGCTACGCGCCCGGACTGCGCACGCAAATTGAGGCAAGTAAAAAAATAAGGTTTTAAGGCCTCGAAAGCACGGAATGGATGAGGAAATAGGTGATGACCCTTTGGGTCGTCACACTAGAGGCCGAGGCAGAGGCCTAGGGAGGGTACCAGCCCGAGGTAGGGGACGAGGGCATCCTAGAGCTATTCCAGTAGCACCACCAGCGGATCCTGTGGGGGATCCTATCACTGAGGAGCAGGGCGAGGTGACCGCAGTTGAGCCTACCCCGGCACACTTCACGACAACACCGGGTTTCCAGGAGGTCATGGGCCGTATGCCGTTCATGGATACTATGACTCAGGCTGGTTTATTTCCAGCGGATCCAGCTACAACACAGGAAGGAGGGGGAGCACAGACCCCTACTGCTCAGGCTCCTGGACATGTAACTGCAGTGTATCAGACTCCGGGTGCACTACCCGCGGATGGGACTCAGCCAGTTGTTGCAGTGGTGCCTAAGCCCATACCAGCTGCGGATGGAGATCCACAGAAGTTATTAGACAGATGGACTAGACTTCACCCTCCTGTCTTTGGGGGTGAGTGTCATGAGGATGCTTACGACTTCATTGATAGGTGCAGGGACCGACTGCACAACATGAGGATATTGGAGTCGCATGGGGTTGACTTCACTACTTTCCAGATGGAGGGCAGGGCCCGTAGATGGTGGCAGTCGTATGTTCTTGGCAAGCCGACAGGTTCTCCTCTTATCACTTGGGGCGAGTTCACACAGTTATTTCTGGACAGGTATATCCCACCCTCCGAGAGGGAAGAGCTACGGTATCAGTTTGAGCAGCTTGAGCAGGGTCAGATGTCGGTGACCGACTATGAGGCGAGAATTTGTGAGTTATCCGCCATGATTTGATGATACTTTCTACTGATGTGGAGAGGGTCCGGAGGTTCATTGCAGGGTTGCATTCTTGCAATAGGGCCAACATGGCCCGAGAAGGAGAGATGGGTACTCCTTATCAGCTAGTGGTGGAGATTGCTCGGAGGATCGAGGGCTACTGTTTGAGAGATAGGGAGCAGATGCAGCAGGACAAGAGGGCTAGATTCTCCGGAGAATTCAGAGGTGCCCCGGTGTAACGACCCAACTGGTTGTTTTGAGCTCTAGCGCGTCGCTCAGCAGTTTGGGTCATGAGCAGCTTCACTTCAGGTATGTCTCTATGCTCGTTCGAGGACGAACAATGTTTAAGTGTAGGAGGATGTGACGACCTGACCGGTCGTCTTAAGAATTAACGCTCTGATCCCCTATTAACTGTTTTCCCCAGGTTTATTTCTGCTATTTTGATTTGCCGCGACGTTCGGTTTTGAGTTTCGGAGAGTTTGGGACACTTAGTTCCCAAATGAGAGCTTAAGTGTTGGAAATTTGACCATAGTAGGAACAGTGTGAAGACGGACTGGGAATGGAAATCCGATGGTTCTGTTAGCTCCGTTGGGTGATCTCGGGCTTAGGGGCGTGTCCGGAGTATGTTTTAGAGGTCCGTAGCTAAATTAGGCTTGAAATGCCGAAAGGTCGAATTTTGAAGTTTCCGGTTCGATAGTGAGATTTTGATCTGAGGGTCGGAATGGAATTCCGGAAGTTGGCGTAGCTCCGTAGTGCTGAATGTGACGTGTGTGCAAAATTTCAGGTCGTTCGGACGAGGTTTGATTGAGTTTTTGATCAAAAGCGGAATTCGGAAGATTTTAGAAACTTAGGCTTGAATCCGAGGTGTTTTGGTTGACTTGATGTTGTTTGAAGTGTTTTGATGATTGGAACAATTTGAAAAAGGTATTAGGATATGTTTGTGCTTTTGGTTGAGGTCCCGGAGGCCTCGGGTGAGTTTCGGGTGCCTAACGGAAGTTGAATGTGGACTTGGGAAGATTTTTATTGCTGGTATCTGTCATAACCGCACCTGCGGTTTGGGTTCCGCATGTGCAGAGCCGCAGAAGCGGCTATTACATCGCAGAAGCGGAAAAAGGGAGGGCCAGCATAGACGCAGAAGCGGACGCTCCATCGCAGAAGCGCATCCGCAGAAGAGGACTCTTTGTCTGCAGATGCAGAAACTACCGTAGAAGCGAGATCTCTTCTCGCACCTGCGGGACCGCAGGAGCGGCTCATCTGGTCGCAGATGCGAAACTTGCTGGACAGAATGTTTTAAGTTCTGAAAATGGGACTTCATCCCATTTTCCATTTTTACCAATTTGGAGCTCGAGGAGAGGCGATTTTCGGGAGAGTTTTGAGAAAAACAACGGGGTAAGTGTTCTTAACTTAATTTTGGTTAGATTATTCGAATCTATTACTAGTTTTGGCATTAAATCTATGAATTTAGTTGGAAGAGTTTCAAAAACCCTCTCGGATAGATTTGAGGATTTGAGGGTCGAAATGTTATGGGATTTGGATAATTTTGGTATGGTTAGACTCGTGAGAGTGCAAGGCTTCTGAAAACATAAATTTTTACCCAATTCCGAGACGTGGGCCCGGGGGCGTTTTGGTCATTTTACCTAATTTCGCGTATTAGCTTAGAATTTAATTGTGGAATCAGTTACTTGAGGTGTTATTTACATTATGAAATTGAATTGAATAGATTGGGGCCATTTGGAGTCGAATACTCGTGGCAAGAACGTGATCTCGGGTTGATTTTGAGCCGGTTCGAGGTAAGTGGCTTGTCTAACCTTGTGTGGGGGACCTTCCCCTTAGGTTTGATATATTTGGTAATTGAAATGCCTTATACGTGAGGTGACGAGCGCGTACTTGTGCAAATTGTTGGAAATCCGGTTTTCTTTAAGTACTTATTAGTATGTTTCTTCTCCTGCTTATATTACTTGTACTATTAAGACTGTCGTTAGCTTAGGAAAGCGTGTCTAAGTGATTTAATTGCTTTAATTGTTCAATCTGTTTACCTGAACTATGTGCAGCATGCTAGGCTAGAATTATTTGTTGCCTTATATGAAATCTCCCTTCTCTGAATATTTTTCTTGCTGTTGTTGTGTATTTACTTTGGGACTACGGGTTAGATTCCCGGTAGATCCCCCCTGTCTGTTTACTTTGGGACTACGAGTTAGATTCCCGGTAAATCCCCCTTGTCTGTTTACTTTGGGACTACGGGTTAGATTTCCGGTAGATCCCCCTGCACCCGGTAGATCCCCCTGCACAGTTATATGGAACTACGGGAATGCACCCGGTAGATTCCCCAGTACTGAGTATTTATATTTGGGACTATGGATGTGGTATTTCGGTAGATCCCCGCGTGTTTTCTGAGTTGGACTACGGGACTGCACCCGGGAGATCCACTGGATATGATATTTATATTTGGGGACTACATGACGGTATCCTGGGAGATCCACGCTTGTTATCTCGGAGCTGAGCTGTATTCTCTTTCTGTGTTTTACTTGCCCTTGTAATAGTTGTTGCTGTCCTTCATATCCCGTGTTACTTATTTACACTATTTATTTCACACTGTTAAACCTCATATTATTATTTAACCTCAGTAGGGCCCTGACCTTCCTCGTCACTACCCGACCGAGGTTAGGCTTGGCACTTACTGAGTACCGCTGTGGTGTACTCATGCCCTTCCTCCGCATGTTTTTCATGTGCAGATCCAGGTACTTCGACTCAGCCCTACCACCCTTGAAGCGAGGCGACTGCTATAGCGACTTCGAGGTATATCTGCCGCATCCGCAGACCGAGGAGTCTCTTTCTGTTCTTGCTGTTTAGTATTAGCCCTTCTGTATTTTCAGTTCTTGTTAGACATTCTGGAGTTAGAGCTATGTAGTACTTCTTAGCTTGTGATTCATGGGTTTCCGGGTCTTGTATTTTATGTGTTGGTTTTGAGAGTTAAATAAGGTGTTTGCCGAGCGGCACATTTATACACTGGTTATTTCTTATTTCTGTTTTAAATTGTTTTACTTCCGCAAATTTTTGGTTTCTTTTCCGCAATTTAGGCTTACCTAGTCGTAGAGACTAGGTGACGTCATGATGGTTCACGGAGGGCGAACCGGGGTCGTGACAAGTTGGTATCAGAGCTCTAGGTTCATAGGAGTCATGTCACAAGCCGGTTTATTAGAGTCTCGCTGATCGGTACGGAGACGTCTGTACTTATCTACGAGAGGCTATGTAACTGTTAGGAAAATTCCACTTCTTTATTTCCTCATCGTGCGACCTGATTCCTTGAGGCTTATGCCCTTGTTTCCTTCCTACTCAATCTTACGTGACGCGAATCGCTTGTTATAAATCGAGAATTGAAGAATTGTAATGGTATTACAGATGTGGTGCGGGATGTTTCTCCCGGTATAGTTGGTTGAGCTATTGTCGTCGCCTTGCGGAAGGATTTTCTATCGTTTCGGCTCGATAGTTGTGCTCCTAAGAGCTTGGAGGCTATGCACAGGTTGCTATGATGCTCGCGATTGGTTATCGCACAGTATTGACTTGATGGTAGGAGGCTTGCCTATGTGTTGGGGCGGTGAATGAGTTGAAAGGAAATCTATTTAGTGCATGATTCAGAGATATGATATTTCACTTCCGGTGAAGGAAAAACAATTGGCCTATGAATGTCCAGATTTGGGGTGATGGAGTAACGAGACTTGGTAAATTCGAGCGTGGTGGAATTTTTATCTGCGGTGTAGTGTCGTCGTCCTCGATTGTATGTGTTAAGTTCGCCGGTGTTATGGTCTTCTGCAATTCGCCTTTGAGGTAGGATATTGTGAAATAATATTGGAGAAAAGACTGTTGGATATCGCGGGGTGCGGTGGTTCAGGATTGAATCGGTGTTTCTAATGTCGACGGCTCGAGAAAGATGATCTCCGGAAAGGTTTAAAGTTAGTAGTGAATTGTGGGTTCAAGTGCTACGAAGATAGATTTTATTAAGGCAACAACTGAGCAGCAAAGGATGAGGAAAGACATGTGGGGAGTGTCAGGCACTGGTTAAAATTTCTAGAAGGCCAGGTATAAGAAGCAAAGGTCGAGTGGTCGATTAGAGGGGTGAGTTCCGCCAAAGTGGGAGAGTGGCGGATTTGCATATGGGCTTTGTGCTAGGATGACTACGCACCTTAAGGAGAGTTTGGAAAGACTTGGGAATTTTAGTGATTGACGATTGGGGTCTACGGATTTAAGTTGAAGTATTGGGCTATTATGCGGAAGGAGATTTGATATAACGGAAAGGAGCTACTTGAAATGAGGAAGGATACAACGTAACTTTGAATTTGAAGGATGTTGTCGCATATTTAATTGATGTCCACGAGGGGTGAATGGACTTGTGTAGCTAGAGAGTGAGCTTGGATTCAAGATTTATGCCTTGTATAGAGGCGGGTTTTAAGGGAAGTGATTCTGCCGGGTGCTTCGTCGAGAGGGTATTCATGTGCTAGGAGATTCATGGAGTTGGTTATATTCGGGGCCAAGTCAGAGCGGGTGGCTCTCAACAACGGTCCTAGTGGATTTAAAGGGGCAAGGTGTGGTGCCTAATGATTTCGAGCCTATAGGTACGGTTAAGAATCAAGCTTTGTAACAGCTAATGAGAAGAGGCACAAAATGTTCTATGATGTTTTGACTTGCAGTGTAGCATTTGGGAGGTATGAAATGGTTCGTGGGATTGAGACAGCATGGTCTCGTGATTCAAGGTCACTCGGGATGAGTGCGGATGGAGTGTGTTATGTGTTGAATGGAGTCATTATTATTCTAAGGCAATCAAGAATTAATTTGGAAGAAGATAGATTGGTTAGCCATAGTTGAATTGGCATATTGGTGGTAGTGACCATTTCCTTCAACGTGATCAAGTTATGCAAGTGATTCATGACAGCACGTGTGAGGCTTGTCGACCGCTGTAATTGATGTTATTCAGAAGTATTCCACTGTTATGGCTTGTCATGTGTAGGCGGGTCCCGGGAGGGCTATGGTGGCTTAGATCACTACTTAGAGATTTGCATATTCTACGGTTATGAGAATTCACCTGTGTGTTGCTATAGTTCTCCTGAAGTGAGTTAAGTGAAATTTTTTATATGATGAAGTATTAATCTATTAGTGGTTACGGAGTTATGATGAAAATCATGTTCTATCGTATATTGGCATGTTGGTGCAGTGTGTGGTATGGAATTTGAAGTGAGGATCAAGGTTGCAGTTCGGTGTTGACAAGGATGTCGCGAGCTCGGATGAGCAGTAAAGAAGTTTCGATGTTTAAAGTAGGTGGGTATCGTCTTCAATGTCACTTGAGATCAGTGTTTTTTTTGCATCCTGGCTATGGATTCTTGAACGTTTCCTCAGCGTTAGTGCGGCTGGTGGTATGGATACACATATTTGTTGTCTGTTACGGAAGGGTCATGGGAGCGTGCCCCACAAGAAGATTGTATAAGTGTGGCATGTAGTCACTTGGTTGATTTAAGATTTAAACCAAGTATGAAGACGGTGGTGATATCATTAATTTGAGAATTTATGCTTGGAGGGCACTCGACTTATTGGGTTGTGGACCGTGGAGGATTTGCCCCGGTTATGATGGTAGTTCTCGTGTGTTATGAGAAAAAGGGAGTTATTATGGACCTTCGGAAGGTTATTAGCCTAGTTCAGTGTGATCAGAATCAGCTTGAGGTCTGTGGATGGACCTAAATGTGAATATGGGCTCTATATCAGGCCAGATGTGTTCATTTCAGCAATGCGCTCCTTTGGACAAGTAGTCGGGGTACTATTTCGTCGTCAGCTATTTCATGTAATGATATATTGCGCCGTATGAGTTGTGAGACAGCTTGATGAATTTCTTATGTGTTGAGGTTCCGCGTAGAGATGATGTTATATGAGCAGGATGGCTCTCGAGATTCAGACCGTATATCGCACCTCAGTTGTGTTTGAGTTTTGTAGCCTATGGCACTATATGTCTCCCCAGGGATGGTATTATGCACTTAACGTGCTTGTGACCGATATTCGGAATTTTGTTATAACGAGCAGTTTAGCTCGATGTATATCTCATAATGTGAATTCTATGTGTGGATCGGGTGGCATGCCGCCATGGGTATGTTATTTGGATCGGGTTGCACGCCGCAACAGTGTGATATTGAGTACAGTTTTCTATATGCTATTTTTGTATGCCTTGCTTCCTATTTTCTAAGGAAAAATCATATTAGTGCATGAGTTGAGTAGTTCCTTCTAGAGTTCGTTTTCCTTTTGTCGCGTTCGAGTTCATAGCCTATTGGAACATTGTGGCATCATATGAGACTTTTGATCATGTCCGGGGTGGCTTATTGCCTGAGCGGTTCGTACTGGGTGAGACGAGATCATTGGATTTAGGATCAGTGCAATCTGATTATATGAAGTATATTAAGGAGCTAAGACCATTATTTGGTTCAGAATGAGGTGATGGTTCTTATCAGGAGTATAGGCCCAATGATTTGTTGATTCGGCAGTTGGGTATGACTTTCTACACACCTCTTCCGTCTTGGCGGTATTGTAAGAGTTAGGCAAGACCTATGTAGGTCATGAGGTGCAATGGGAGCATCAGATTCGTGGAATTTCGACTAGTTTGATCAGAGAATGTTATTGTGGTCCTGTGAGTAAAGTGGTGCAAGGTGTGAAGTCAGCTAAGGTATGCAGTCATGTTTTGGTATCGTGGGTAGTTATTGATACGGTGAGCGTATGTTGGAACAGGCTTGGCAGAGAATTATTGATGTAGGAATTGGGCTCTAAGGCTTATTTGCTTAAGTGAAAAAGGATATCTTCATATTGATAGAGCTAGGGTACCCAGCCGAGTTGTGGTAGCAAGGGTAGGTACTCGAGGTGTTAAATAGTGATTTCGGACAACCCCGACACAGTTCTTAGCACGTTCGAGGACGAACGTATGTTTAAGTGGGAGAGGATGTAACGACCGGACCGGTCGTTTTGAGCTCTAGCACGTCGTCAGCAGTTTGGGTCATGAGCAGCTTCACTTCAGGTATGTCTCTATGCTCGTTCGAGGATGAACGGATGTTTAAGTGTAGGAGGATGTGACGACCCGGCCGGTCGTCTTAAGAATTAACGCCCCGATCCCCTATTAACTGTTTTCCCCAGGTTTATTTCTGCTATTTTGATTTGCCGGGACGTTCGGTTTTGAGTTTCGGAGAGTTTTGGGACACTTAGTTCCCAAATGATAGCTTAAGTCTTGGAAATTTGACCATAGTCGGAACAATGTTAAGACGACCTCAGAATGGAAATTCGATGGTTCCGTTAGCTCCGTTGGGTGATCTCGGGCATAGGGGCGTGTCCGGAGTGTGTTTTGGAGGTCCGTAGCTAATTTAGGCTTGAAATGCCGAAAGGTCGAATTTTGAAGTTTCCGGTTCGATAGTGAGATTTTGATCCGAGGGTCGGAATGGAATTCCAGAAGTTGGAGTAGCTCCGTAGTGTTGAATGTGACGTATGTGCAAAATTTCAGGTCGTCCGGACGAGGTTTGATAGACTTTTTGATCAAAAGCGGAATTCGGAAGATTTTAGAAACTTAGGCTTGAATCCGAGGTGTTTTGGTTGATTTGATGTTGTTTGAAGTGTTTTGATGATTGGAACAAGTTTGAATAAGGTATTAGGATATGTTTGTGCATTTGGTTGAGGTCCCGGGGGCCTCGGGTGAGTTTCGGGTGCCTAACGGAAGTTGAATGTGGACTTGGGAAGATTTTTATTGCTAGTATTTGTCATAACTGCACCTGCGGTTCCGCAGGTGCGGAGCCGCAGAAGCGGCTATTACATCGCAGAAGCGGAAAAAGGGAGGCCAGCATAGACCGCAGAAGCGGACGCTCCATCGCAGAAGCGCGTCCGTAGAAGCGGACTCTTTGTCCGCAGATGCGGAAACTGCCGCAGAAGCGAGATCTCTTCTTGCACCTGCGGGACCGCAGGAGCGGCTCATCTGGTCGTAGATGCGAAACTTGCTGGACAGAATGTTTTAAGTTCTGAAAATGGGACTTCGTCCCATTTTCCATTTTTACCAATTTGGAGCTCGGGGAGAGGCGATTTTCGGGAGATTTTTGAGAAAAACAACGGGGTAAGTGTTCTTAACTTAATTTTGGTTAGATTATTCGAATCTATTACTAGTTTTGGCATTAAATCTGTGAATTTAGTTGGAAGAGTTTCAAAAACCCTCTCGGATAGATTTGAGGATTTGAGGGTCGAAATGTTATGGGATTTGGATAATTTTGGTATGGTTAGACTCGTGAGAGTGCGAGGCTTCTGAAAACATAATTTTTTACCCGATTCCGAGATGTGGGCCCGGGGGCATTTTGGTCATTTTATCTAATTTCGCATATTAGCTTAGAATTTAATTGTGGAATCAGTTACTTGAGGTGTTATTTACATTATGAAATTGAATTGAATAGATTGGGGACATTTGGAGTCGAATACTCGTGGCAAGAACATGATCTCGGGTTGATTTTGAGCCGGTTCGAGGTAAGTGGCTTGTCTAACCTTGTGTGGGGGACCTTCCCCTTAGGTTTGATATATTTGGTAATTGAAATGCCTTGTACGTGAGGTGACGAGCGTGTACTTGTGCAAATTATTGGAAATCCGGTTTTCTTTAAGTACTTATTAGTATGTTTCTTCTCCTGCTTATATTACTTGTACTATTAAGCCTGTCGTTAGCTTAGGAAAGCGTGTCTAAGTGATTTAATTGCTTTAATTGTTCAATCTGTTTACTTGAACTCTGTGCAGCATGCTAGACTAGAATTATTTGTTGCCTTGATATGAAATCTCCCTTCTCTGAATATTGTTCTTGCTGTTGTTGTGTATTTACTTTGGGACTACGGGTTAGATTCCCGGTAGATCCCCCCTGTCTGTTTACTTTGGGACTACGAGTTAGATTCCCGGTAGATCTCCCTTGTCTATTTACTTTGGGACTACGGGTTAGATTCCCGGTAGATCCTCCTGCACATTTACTTTGGGACTACGGGTTAGATTCCCGATAGATCCCCCTGCACAGTTATATGGAACTACGGGAATGCACCTGGTAGATTCCCCAGTATTGAGTATTTATATTTGGGACTACGGATGTGGTATTCCGGTAGATCGCCGCATATTTTTTGAGTTGGACTACGGGACTGCACCCGGGAGATCCACTGGATACGATATTTATATTTGGGGACTACAGGACGGTATCCTGGAAGATCCCCGGTTGTTATCTCGGAGCTGAGCTGTATTTTCTTTTTGTGTTTTACTTGCCTTTGTAATAGTTGTTGCTGCCCTTCATATCCTGTGTTACTTATTTACAGGTCAACCAAAAAAAAGAGCTCAAACTCTTTTTTTTTAGTTCCACTGAGAAAGTCTTTTCTTATAAAAGACGCCACTCTACGAGGGAAGATGCAGATAAAAGGCCAATAGCCTGATGTCAGCTTCTACGGCATAAGCTTTAGATCAGTCAACGAATAATAAACATTTCATACACTGTTTATTTCACACTGTTAAACCTCATATTATTATTTAACCTCAGTAGGGCCCTGACCTTCCTCGTTACTACCCGATCGAGGTTAGGCTTGGCACTTATTGAGTGCCGCTGTGGTGTACTCATGCCCTTCCTGTGCATGTTTTTCATATGCAGATCCAGGTACTTCGACTCAGCCCTACCACCCTTGAAGCGAGGCGACTGCTATAGCGACTTCGAGGTATATCTGCCGCGTCTACAGACCAAGGAGTCTCTTTCTATTCTTGTTGTTTAGTATTAGCCCTTCTGTATTTTCAGTTCTTGTTAGACATTCTGGAGTTAGAGCTATGTAGTACTTCTTAGCTCGTGATTCATGGGTTTTCGGGTCTTGGATTTTGTGTGTTGGTTTTGAGAGTTAAATAAGGTGTTTGCCGAGCGGCACATTTATACACTGGTTATTTCTTATTTCTGTTTTAAATGTTTTACTTTCGCAATTTTTTGGTTTCTTTTCCGCAATTTAGGCTTACCTAGTCGTAGAGACTAGGTGCAGTCAGGATAGTTCACGGAGGGCGAACCGGGGTCGTGACACCCGGTTAGGTGTAGAGGTCAGTTCGGGAGGGGTCAGCCCAGCAGGCCCCCATATTCAGCGCCACCACCTGCTCGGGGTGCTCCAGCGCGCCCCTATTTCTGTGTCATGCCAGAGAGTTCTTATCGCCCGCCAGCTATTCAGGGTTCCTCCGGTGGGTATTTAGGTCCACAGGGTTCTTCTGTTTCTTACTTCAGTGCTATGCCGGAGGGTTCATACTGTCCACCGGCTATTCAGGCTTCTTCTAGTGGGTCTACAGGCCATCAGGGTCAGCCATCAGGACAACAGACCGCCGCACTGCGAGGTTGTTTTGAGTGCGGAGACCTTGGTCATATGAGGAGGTACTGCCCCAGGCTTCATGGCAAGACAGTACAGGGAGAGGTCAGCCGGCTACTGCTCAGTCAGGTGGAGGCCAGCCAGCCGGCGCTCCAGCCAGATTCTATGCTCTTCCGGCCAGACCAGATGCATTAGCCTCAGATGCCGTCCTCACAGGTATCATTTCCGTCTGTGGCAGAGATGCTTCGGTATTATTTGATCCAAGGTCCACCTATTCATATGTATCATCTCTATTTGCTTGTTTTCTGGTTATTAGTCCTGAGCCTTTGGGCACTCTTGTTCATGTGTCCACTCCTTTGGGTGATTCTATGGTTGTGGATCGGATCTACCGGTCCTGTGTGGTCACATTCTGTGGTTTCGAGACTAGAGCGGACCTCCTGTTGCTTGATATGATTGACTTTGAGGTCATCCTGGGCATGGATTGGTTATCCCCATACCACGCCGTCCTAGATTGCCATGCCAAAACTGTTACATTGGCGATGCCGTGGTTGCCGGGGTTAGAGTGGAGGGGTTCCACAGTTGATACATCTAGCCGGGTTGTTTCTTTTCTGAAGGCTCGACATATGGTCGAGAAGGGGTGTTTATCTTATCTAGCTTATGTTCGGGACACCACCGCAGAGTCTCCGACGATTGATCTAGTTCCAGTAGTGCGGGAGTTCACCGATGTGTTTCCTTTTGATCTTCCTGGCATGCCACCGGATCACGATATTGATTTCTGTATTGACTTGGCTCCAGGTACCCAGCCTATATCTATTCCACCGTACCGTATGGCTCCGAAAGAATTGAAAGAGTTAAAGGAGCAACTTGAGGAGTTGTTGGCAAAGGGGTTTATTAGACCTAGTGTGTCACCTTGGGGTGCACCAGTGTTGTTTGTGAAGAAGAAGGATGGCACCATGCGGATGTGCATTGACTACCGCTAGTTGAACAAGGCTACCATCAAGAATAAGTACCCGTTGCCGCGCATTGATGATTTGTTCGACCAGTTGCAGGGTGCTAGGGTGTTCTTTAAGGTTGACTTGAGATCATGGTACCATCAGTTGAGGATTCGGAACTTAGATGTTTCGAAGACTGCCTTCCGTACTGGATACGGTCATTACGAGTTTTTGGTGATGTCCTTCGGCTTGACCAATGCCCCAGCGGCTTTCATGGACTTGATGAACAGGGTGTTCAGACCTTATATTGATTCCTTTGTTATCGTTTTCATTGACGACATCTTGATATACTCACGTAGCCTGGGGAGCACGAGCAGCATTTGAGAGTAGTGCTCCAAACCTTGCGAGAGCAGAAGCTATATGCTAAGTTCTCCAAGTGTGAGTTTTGGCTAGAGTCAGTAGCATTCTTGGGGCATATTGTGTCTGGAGAGGGTATTCAGGTGGATCCAAGAAGATTGAGTCAGTTTAGAGTTGGCCACGTCCTACCTCGGTGATCGAGATCAGGAGTTTCCTGGGTTTAGCAGGTTACTACCGGCGATTCGTGCAGGGCTTTTCATCTATTGCATCACCTATGACCTGATTGACCCAGAAGGGTGCTCTCTTCCGTTGGTCCGATGATTGTGAGGCGAGCTTTCAGAAGCTCAAGACAACTTTGACTACAACACCAGTTCTTGTGTTGCCTTCAGATTCGGGGATGTATACGGTATATTGCGATGCTTCACGTGTTGGCCTAGGTTGTGTATTGATGTAGGAGCTGCAAGTTATTGTATATGCCTCCCGTCAGCTGAAGATTCATGAGAAGAATTACCCGGTGCATGATCTAGAGTTGGCGGCGATTGTTCATGCTCTTAAGATATGGAGGGATTATCTGTATGGGGCGTCATGTGAGGTTTACACTGATCATCGTAGCTTACAGCATTTGTTCAAGCAGAGGGACCTCAATTTGAGGTAGCTTAGATGGCTTGAGTTACTGAAGGATTATGACATCACCATTCTTTATCATCCGGGCAAGGCAAATGTGGTTGCGAATGCCTTAAGCGGGAAAGCAGAGAGTATGGGTAGCTTGGCTTTCATTCCAACGGAGGAGAGGCCACTCGCTTTGGACATTCAGTCCTTGGCTAATAGACTTGTGAGGTTGGATATTTCAGAGCCCAGCGGAGTCCTTGCATGTGTTGTTGCCCAGTCTTCATTATTTGGGGAGATCAAGGCCCGTCAGTTCGATGATCCGCATTTGGCAGTTCTCAGAGACACGGTGCTACAGGGTAGTGCCAAGGAGGTTTCTATTGGCGAGGATGGTGTCCTGCGACTCCAGGGTCGCCTATGTGTTCCTAATATTGATGGCTTGAGGGAGAGGATTCTAGCGGAGGCACATAGTTCGCGGTATTCTATTCACCCAGGTGCTACGAAGATGTATCGTGACCTGAGGCAGCATTATTGGTGGCGACGGATGAAGAAGGATATAGTGGAGTATGTGGCTAAGTGTTTGAATTGCCAGCAGGTTAAGTATGAGCACCAGAGGCCAGGTGTCCTACTTTAGCAGATGCTCATTCCTAAGTAGAAGTGGGAGCGCATCACTATGGACTTCGTAGTGGGGTTGCCCAGGACCTTGCGTAAGTTTGATGCAGTGTGGGTCACTGTCGACAGGTTGACCAAGTCGGCACACTTTATTCTGATTGTGTCTACTTACACTTCATAGAGGTTGGCTAAAATTTACATTCGGGAGATAGTCCGGTTGCACGGTGTGCCTACTTCCATCATATTAGATAGAGACCCTCAGTTCACTTCCCATTTCTGAAGAGCCATTTAGAGTGAGTTGGGGAACCGCGTGGAGCTCAGTACATCATTTCACCCTCAGACCGACGGGCAGTTGGAGCGGACAGTTCAGATTCTGGAGGACATACTTAGGGCATGTGTGATTGACTTTGGAGGACAGTGGGATCAATTCTTTCCTTTGGCCGAGTTTTCTTACAATAATAGTTATCAGTCCAGCATCGAGATGGCCCCATTTGAGGCTTTATACGGTCGGTGATGTCGTTCCCCTATCGGGTGGTTTGAGCCCGGAGAGGCTAAGTGTTATGGTACAGATCTGGTGAGACATGCCTTGGAGAAGGTGAAGTTAACTCAGGAGAGACTTCGCACTGTATAGTCCAGGCAGAAGAGTTACGCGGATCAGAAGGCGCGTGATCTATCATTCATGGTCAGCGTGAAGGTTCTCTTGAAAGTCTCGCCCATGAAGAATGTCATGAGATTCGGGAAGAAGGGCAAGTTGAGCCCAAGGTTTATTGGTCCATTTGAGGTGTTGAAGCGAGTTGGGGAGGTGGCATATGAGCTTGCCTTACCTCCCAGCTAATCGGGAGTCCATCCGGTTTTTCATGTGTCTATGCTCCGGAGATATCACGCCGACTGGTCCCATGTGTTAGATTTCAGCACTATTCAGCTAGACGAGAGATTGAGCTATGAGGAGGAGCCAATTTCCATTATTGATAGGCAGGAGTGCCAGTTGAGGTCCAAGAGGGTTTCTACAGTAAAGGTCCAGTGGAGGGGCCAACCAGTCGAGGAGGCAACCTGGGAGTCCGAGGAGGACATGCGGAGTAAATATCCATACTTATTCGGCACTTCAGGTATGAATCTAAACCTGTTCAAGGACAAACATTTGTTTAAGAGGTGGAGGATGTAAGGACCCGACTGGTCGTTTCGCTTTTTAGAACCTCGTTCCCCTATGTAATACTTCCCGCGCTTGCCTTAACTAATTTACGACCTGGTGGGATGGTTGGCTCGGGATTTGGAGGAGTTTGGGTGGAAATAAGCACACTTGATTCCTTAAGATTTTCTTAAAAGGCTAACTTTGACTTTGGTCAACATTTTTAGTAAACGGACCCGGACTCGTATTTTGACGGTCCCCGGAGGGTCCATAGGAAAATATGGGACATGAGTGTATGCTCGGAATTTAATTCCGAGGTCCCTAGCTTGAGTAATGAATTTTTGTTGAAAATTGTTAAACTGGAAATTCTAAGGATTTAATGAAATCGAATAATGCTTGATCATGTTGGTATCGGGCTCGTATGTTGATTCCAGAGCCCGATACAGGTCCAATATAACATTTAAGACTTGCCCGCAAAATTTGGTGGCAATCCGAGTAGTTTAAGTACGTTTCGACACGTTAGAAGTGAATTGAGGAACTTGAAGTTCATAAGTTTGATTCAATTGGTTTTAGGGGGTGATTCTTAGATTTAGCGTTGTTTCGGGCGTTCCGAGGGTTCGAGCGAGTCCGCTTTATGATTTCAAACTTGTCGGTATATTCGGGCGGGGCTCGGGGGGCCCGAGCGTCAATTAGGCGAGGCTCGAGTGAAGTTGGAAATTTTGGGAAGGAGCTGAAGCTCCAGCTATCTGTCATAACCGCACCTGCGGTTGGTCAGCCGCAGGTGCGAGACCGCAGAAGCGGTCTTCCCTTCGCAGATGCGGCTAAGCCAGGCTAGGCCCCAAGCCGCAGAAGCGGCTGTTTTTCGCAGAAGCGTAGCTGCAAAAGCGGCCTTTACCTCACAGATGCGGCCCAGAGGCCCAGCTGAGATTCCGCAGAAGCGGGCACCTTTTCGCAGATGCGGTGGGCGCAGGTGCAGCCCAGGACCGCAGATTCGGAAATCACTGAAGCAGTGAGCCTCATTTAATACTGGCTCTAGCCATTTTTGCCCATTTTGCACTAGTTTATTGGGCGATTTTGGAGCTCTTGAGAGAAGATTTTCACCTAGCTTCTTGAGGTAAGTTCGTCCTCCTTATTTCTAAGTTTAATACTTTAGTTTTGGGTAGATTAACACACAAAGATTAGGAAAAATCAAGGGATTTGAGCAAAACCTAGGGTTTTGATAAAACTTAGATTTTACCACGGAATTTGTTATGGAGCGGAGTAGAAATCATATATTATTGATCCTTAGGTTATGGAGAACAACTTCATTCGAAAAATTTCGGAATCCGGGCACGTGGGCCCGGGGTTGGATTTTAGGAAACTTATGTTTAAGGTTGGGAAATTACTTTAATAATTATAATGCAAACTCTTGAGCTTATATTTACTAGTTCCTACCTCGTTTAATTAGTTTTGGATCGTTCGGCTCCAAATTGAAGGGTTTGAGCACGTTCTTGGTATTGGAAGCACGTTTTGGAGCGAGGTGAGTCTCCTTTCTAACCTTAAGAGGGAATTGTCCCCATAGGTGAGTTAATCAATCATGTTTGCTAATTGTGGGGGCTACGCACGCACGAGGTGACGAGAGTCAGTGCGTAGCTACTAGTATGTTAATTGTCCGGGTAGTTTAGGACCCGTATCATGCTATGTTTGTAAATGCCTATATTCTTTCGTGTTAATGAGATCATTTAGGACTTATTAGGAGTTGGAACCAATGTATAGAAACGCATATACTCACTTGATAACTCGTATGAATTTATTTGACTATGATTATGCCTTACGTGCCCTCTTGATGATTATTGATTATTTGTGGATCGGGCCGATTGCCTCGGTAGAAAATAGATGCATCTATGGTTCGCGCCATTCGACCCTCTGGCAGTGCACATTTCTATTATGTTGGATCGGGCCGTACGACCTCGGCATAATGTGCGCATGTTATCTATGTGATTTCATATTCGTGACTAGTCTTATTAACTGCCCCTGAAACGCAATTAGCTAATTGTGAAAATGTCTAGATAATGACTTATTGCATCAAGCTATATATATATATATATATATATATATATATATATATATATATATATATATATATATATATATATATATATATTGTGACATCTATGCGTAATAAAACACCTCTTATATAATTGACCCTNGGAAACTGCCGCAGAAGCGAGATCTCTTCTCGCACCTGCGGGACCGCAGGTGCGGCTCATCTGGTCGCAGATGCGAAACTTGCTGGACAGAATGTTTAAGTTCTGAAAATGGGACTTCGTCCCATTTTCCATTTTTACCAATTTTGGAGCTCGGGGAGAGGCGATTTTCGGGAGATTTTGAGAAAACAACGGGTAAGTGTTCTTAACTTTTTGGTTAGATTATTTCGAATCTATTACTAGTTTTGGCATTTAAATCTGTGAATTTAGTTGGAAGAGTTTCAAAAACCCTCTCGGACTAGATTTGAGGATTTGAGGGTCGAAATGTTATGGGATTTGGATAATTTTGGTATGGTTAGACTCGTGAGAGTGCGAGGCTTCTGAAAACATAATTTTTTACCCGATTCCGAGATGTGGGCCCGGGGGCATTTTGGTCATTTTATCTAATTTCGCATATTAGCTTAGAATTTAATTGTGGAATCAGTTACTTGAGGTGTTATTTACATTATGAAATTGAATTGAATAGATTGGGGACATTTGGAGTCGAATACTCGTGGCAAGAACATGATCTCGGGTTGATTTTGAGCCGGTTCGAGGTAAGTGGCTTGTCTAACCTTGTGTGGGGGACCTTCCCCTAGGTTTGATATATTTGGTAATTGAAATGCCTTGTACGTGAGGTGACGAGCGTGTACTTGTGCAAATTATTGGAAATCCGGTTTTCTTTAAGTACTTATTAGTATGTTTCTTCTCCTTGCTTATATTACTTGTACTATTTAAGCCTGTCGTTAGNAAATTTCAGTTTTTTCTTTAAGTACTTATTAGTATGTTTCTTCTCTTGCTTTTATACTTGTACTATTAAGCCTGTCGTTAGCTTAGGAAAGTATGTCTAAGTGATTTAATTGCTTTAATTGTTCAAATCTGTTTACCTGAACTCTGTGCAGCATGCTAGGCTAGAATTATTTGTTTCCTTAATATGAAGTTTCCCTTCTCAGAATATTTTCTTGCTGGTGCTGTGTATTTACATTGGGACTACGGATGTGGGATTCCGGTAGGTCCCCCTTGTCTGTTTACTTTTGGACTACGGGTTAGATTGCCGGTAGACCCCCCCCCCCCCCCCATGTACATTTACGTTGGGACTACGGGCTAGATTCCCGGTAAATCCCCCTACACATTTACTTTGGGACTACGGGTTAGATTCCTGGTAGATCCCCCTGCACAGTTATATGGAACTACGGGAATGCACCCGGTAGATTCCCCCAGTATTGGGTATTTATATCTGGGGACTACGGATCGGGATTTCGGTAGATCCCCCGCGCATTGATAGTTAGACTACGGGACGGTATTCCGGGAGATCCTTCGGACACATATATGATGGACTACGGGACGGTATCCCGGGAGATCCACTGGATAGTTGTAATTGGGACTACAGGACGGTATCTTGGAAGGTGCCCCGGTTGTTATCTCTGTGCTGAGCTGTATTCTTTCCATGGTTTGTTTGTCTCTGTTCTAGTTGTTGTTGTTCTTCCAATTGTACGTTATTTCTTACTGTTGCACTTATTTACACTGTTTATTTCACACTGTTAACCCTTATATTTTATTTAACCTCAGTAGGGCCCTGACCTTCCTCGTTACTACCTGGCCGAGGTTAGGCTTGGCACTTACTGAGTACTGCTGTGGTGTACTCATGCCCCTTCTGCGCATGTTATTCATGTGCAGATCCAGGTACTTTCGCTCAGTCTTATCATCCTTGAGGCGAGGCGCTTCTGTAGAGACTTCAAGGTATATCTGCCGCGTCCGCAGACCGAGGAGTCCCTTTCTATTCTCGCTTTTAAGTATTAGCCCTTCTGTATTTTTTTCTTTGTTACACAAATCTGGAGTTAGAGCTATGTAGTACTTCTTAGCTTGTGATTCATGGGTTTCCGGGTCTTCGATTTATGTGTTGGTTTTGAGAGTTAAATATGGTGTATGCCGAGCGGCACATTTATAGACTGGTTATTTCTTATTTCTGTTTTAAATTGCTTTACTTCTGCAAATTTTAATTTATTTTCGGCAATTTAGGCTTACCTAGTCGTAGAGACTAGGTGTCGTCACGATGATTCACGGAGGGCGAACCAGGGTCGTGACACCGCAGCGATTCGGGCTGCGAGCCGCAGCGATATAGCGCTTGGGCTGTAGGAGCCCCTCCGTAGTACGTACACCCCCAGTGAGCGTAGTCGACTATATATTATAGATCGGGCTGCACGTCGCAGCGGTATTTATTATGATATATCTATTGAGCGGGAGTGCTGAGTGTGAGTACTGATAGACGAGAGTTGAGTCACGAGTGACTGAGAGGCTTGCCCGATGAGCTATACTTATACTAATACTTCGCCCGAGGGGCTTGTTTACGAGATTTCTGTTTTCGCTCTTCTTTTATACGGAGCCTCTATTGAAAAATGTTGAATAAAAGTGTTAAAAGATTGTTATTGAAACCGGAACTTTTACGAGATATATGGTATTGAACTACAGATTTGACTTTGATATTTCTGTTGAAATTCTTGATAAATATGTATATGATTTTTAAATTCTCGTCACTGCACTCAGACTTTATTTACTTTGGTTACTTACTGAGTTGGCGTACTCACGTTACTCCCTGCACCTTGTGTGTAGATTCAGGTGCCAGAGCCTCCGAGTGAGAGCTGTTCGTCGCTTTCAGAATACTATCCGGAGATTGCAAGGTAGCTGCACGGCGTCGCAGCCCTGCCTTTCTCCTTCCTATCCTTAGAATGTTTTTTTTTATTTCAGACTTGTTTTGTATTAAGCAGACAGTGTTGGATTGTGTTTAGAGGCTCATGACTAGTGACACCAGATTTGGGCTGTTATGTATCTACGTACTTGTTTCCGCGTGTTTTTATATATATTAAACTGAGAGATTTGGGATTTACCTGATTAGAAAATGAATTTATAAAAGAACTCGATGTTGTAATGTGTTGAATTGACTTGCCTAGTACCACGATAGGCGCCATGACGATCGGGGTGGTTTAGGGTCGTGACAATTACTGTGTGTTTCTATGAATTTATCAAAGATGTATGGATATGGAATATTTGAAAACTGTAAAAATATTTAGTAAGGTAAAAAGGAAAATAACAACACATATGACAAAAAAAGATTTATCATCTCTAAATTAATTTTTCCTCAATAAAAATAAAATTTAAGAAAAATCTAGCCACCAAATAAACATAATTAAAAAATTTAATCATGAATATTTTGACAATTTTTTGCTATGAAATTATGGGTTGGTAGCTAAATAGAAATACTATAACACAAATCTAATATTGCTACATATTTGAATTTTCTGGCTAAAATATTTTGCCACAGTATATCCCTTTGTGGTTGAAGTATAAAAGACAGCTACAAAATTAATTTATCGTGGCAAAAGAATAAAATCATTAGCTATAAATATATATATTCTTCGTGGCAAAAGTTTTATTAGTATAGCCACATCAAAAAAATTCTTGTAGCAATAAGTATTAATCCTTAGCCACGAAACGCTAAAGTTTGTAGATAACTTTTAGTTACGCTAGGAATGCTACGGGAAAAATATAGTGGCTAAAATGTTTAGCCACGGAAATTTTCATATTAAGCTATGGCGTGCTTCATAGCAATATATGCATAATGTTTTAGTGAAGAATTGTTGAGAGAAATAGAGACTGTTGTTGAGTGATGCTCATATTTAGAGAAACAAGAAATAAGGATTTCAAATAGTGAAAGAGATACTTTATATACATAGGGGTACCTAGAAGTCCAACCAAGGCTAGTAATAGTTTTCGGTATCCTATCAAAAGAATGCGCCCCACATTCCTGATAAAATAGAACCCATTAACCATTTTCTACGATAGCGGCTGCAGCGTACTCTCCACCTTATGGAGCCACCGGATGGCGCCCCCAAGGCGCGTACGGTAGAAAATATTGACCACTCAACTATGGAAACCCAACAACCTGCAGGAATTTTTTGAGAAAAACACTTATGCTAACACAGTGACCACTGCTCAAACTTCAGCGACGACCCAACATAAGCGTGAATTGGTAGTGGAAAGAAGGACTACACATAATGGGTTGCTGGCTGTAATATTTAAGGCAAAAGACTACTATGGAATAATGGTTTCACAATGTAGAAGAACGATTGTTGGAAGACTTCTAAAGATTAGGCCCCAAATAGAGAAAATTAGGTCAAGGGTTGCCGACAAATTTGCTTGGAAGGGATCAGTAAAGATTGGCGTATATGATAAATACAATGCATTTATAGACTTCACAAATGACGACGACTTTAACATGATTTGGTTCAAAAGAGCTGTGGACATTGAGGGAATGCATACGTGGCTACAAAAGTGGACGCGCAATTTCAAGCTGGAGGAAGATATCTCAATAGTTCCTATTTGGATCCTCCTCCCCCAACTACCATTACAAATGCACACTTGGCATTACGTTACGCAGATAACAGGAGAAGTGGGCACACAATTAGAGCTTGATATGGTAACCAGAGGAAGAAGTCGACCAAGTATGGCAAAGGTGAGAGTAGACGTAGGTTTACTTATGCCTATACCTAATAGTGTCTGGGTTGGGTCCG
>NW_017677136.1:0-32122 GCF_001879085.1 Nicotiana attenuata
ATTTAGTTTTTATTACTTGGAAAAATGAACTAATCTTTTGATATCCGTAGTATGCCTTTACGGACGCGCTTTTTTAAATTTACTATCGTGATTGCATACACATTTGCGTGACATGATTATGATTACCCAAAAATAAAATACAAAGTACGTGTTCGCACGACCACCAAAAAACAATTCTTAAATTAATAAAGTTGTATTAATTATGTACACGTACGCGTGACAAGATTTTTAGCTACACCAAATAAAGCGGATTTATACTCATGTAATCCGTTTCAAAAGATTAAATCTATAATTCAATATATTAAAAGCGGTAAAAGGTAAATGTACATAGGTTCCAAATTGAGTAATTAAATAATTTGGTTAAGCCAGGTATGATTAAAAGCGACCGTGCTAAAACCATGGAATCCGAGAATGCCTAACACCTTCTCCCGGGTTAAAAGAATTTCTTACCCGGTCTTCTATTTTTCGCGGACTTTAAAATAGAGTCAAATTTCCTCGATTTGTGATTTAAAAATTAACCGGTGATTTGGGACACCATAAATTATCTCAAGTTGCGACTCTATATTAAATAAATAATCCCATTTCGAATAATGTCACTTTAATTGAAAAAACTCCTTATTCCTTCGGAAAAAGAAGGTGTGACAACAACATTTATTAGCATGTATAATCCCTTTATCATGATAATCATCAAATATACCTAGAAAGGATAACGTGAGAACCTAAATCAATCCGTAACAAAAGTCCAAATAATAAGGAATTTGTAGAGGAGAGATATTCTTTTATTGAGTTAGATAAATGTGATTAATGTTCATGAGTTTTTTCAGGAATTTGGATTTTTAAAATTTTTTTACCATTCAAAACTTTCGTGAATAATATCTATGTAATTTTATAAAATTGTATTTATTGATATGAAATAAACGCGCAACGCGCGTACTCTAAGACTAGTCTATCTATACTATATTAAAAGCACGAAGGCCCTTAGAGAAATATCGTTCGCCTTTTTTACCCTTTAAAAATAGAGTTCACATTGGACAAGATTGTAATTTAATAATTTTTTTCTAATATTTAGAATTTTAAAATTAAATAAAGTTTTTTCTTATTAAACTTTTTCTTATTTGATCTATATAGAACTTCTAATATTTAGGGATTCAAAATCAAATATAATTAAGACGATGGTTCTTATGTTTGGTAAGTTTTGTGCTTTATTCAACGTTTTTATTTTTCAAAAAGTTTCATTCCTACTTAATGCTAGAAGAGTCATAATTTTAATCATATTTGATTAAAATTCTAACACGACCAAAATTCCATCATAGGTCGTGATGGCGCCCAACACCGTTGATAGGCAAGCTAACCCTAATCAACTAGTGAGTTCTCATGTATTTTACTAAGCAATCCCAACATTTACTTATTCTTAAATTTAAAACAGTTGATAATTAACAAATTCATAATAATAGAAATACAACCCAAAAATAATAGTCTAAAAATGTGTGTGCGAGGAACTAATGTCACAAGTACTAGGGCAACTAGTAGAATGTACAAAAATACAACTATCCTACTGCCTGAAATGGAATAGACAGTAATAACAAAAGGAGAGACCCCGGCATGCTGTCGAACGACTCAGAAGGGGCAGCTCACCGTGAGATTTTGATCAAGTATCAGGATTGCGCGCCCGATGGGTAGCTAGATGTACCTACCTCAGATCCTGTACAGTTAAGTACAGAAGCATAGTATGAGTACATAAACAATATGTACCCAGCAAGTATCCAGTCTAACCTCGAAGTAGTGATGAGGGGTCGACTTGACACCTACTAGGGTCAATAATAACACAGTTTAAGTGTTATGCTAAGCATGAATAGCATGAATATAATGATAGTCCAAGAACAAGGAGAAATAAGATATTCTTTCTTAACAACATAACATTTTTCAGTCATACCATGTAATAAGTTACATTTCAAAGCATTTAAGCTGTGTAATTCACGGAAAGTTCCACATAAATAACATGCGCACATTGTGCCGAGGTCGTACGGCCCGGTCCGATATAATAATAAACTGTGCACTGCAAGAGGATCAAATGGCGCGAACCATAGTTGCATCTATTTACTACTCAGGAGATCGGTCCGATCCACAGATAAAAATTATTATCAAGGAAGTTTACATTGTCCATTTATAGTCAAGTGATTCATGCAAATTCTCAAGTAAGTGAGTATAGCCGTCTATATTTGTTTACCAATTTTTAGCATGACCTAAGTGATCTTAGTAACAAGTAAGGACGCAAGCATTTGCAAGTATAGCATGATACATGTCCTAAACTATCCAGACAATTAGCATAATAGTAGCTACGTACGGACTCTCGTCACCACGTGCGTATATAGCCCCCACAGATAGTCACATATATTTATTTAATTCACCTATGGGGTTAATTCCCTCTTACAAAGCTAGAAAGGAGACTAACCTCGTCCTAAAGCTTACTTCCAAATTCAAGAATGCGCTCAAACCCTCAAATCTTACCCGAACAATCCAAAACTATTCAAATGGGGTAAAAACTAGTCAATATATGCTCAAGAGTTCATATTCTAACTATTAAACTAAATCCCCAACCCTAAATGCAAGGTTCCTAAAATTCATCCCCGTGCCCACGTTCCCGGATTCAGGAAATTTTCGAAGAAAGTTGTTACTCATAACCTAAGGATCAAGAATATATGATTTCCACTACATTCCTGTAACGACCCGACTGGTCGTTTTGCTTTCTGGAACTTCGTTCCCCTAAATAAAACTTCCCGTACTTGCTTTTACTGATCTATGACTTGCGGGGATGGTTGGCTAGGGATTTGGAAGAGTTTGGGTTGAAATCGGAACACTTGGTTCCTTAAGGTTGGCTTAAAAGGCCAAGTTTAACTTCGAACAACATTTTTAGTAAACAACCTCAATCGGGATTTGAAGATTCCAACAGGTTTGTATGATAATTTCGGACTTGGGCGTATGTCCGGCTCGAGTTTTGGGTGATCCGGGAGCATTTTGGCGCCTAATAGTGAAAGTTGATTCCTTAAGGATTTTGAAAGTCTTAAACATTTGGTTTGGAGAGGGTTTTTGTGTTATAGAGGTCCGAACGGAATTCCGAGATCCGGAATAGTTTCGTATTGCCATTTAAGACTTGCACCCAAAATTTGGAGTCAATCCGAGTAGTATAAGTGTGTTTCGTCGCATTGGATGTGAATTGACGAACTTGAAGTTCATATGTTTAATTCAATTAGTTTTAGGGGGTGATTCTTAGATTTAGCGTTGTTTCGGGCGTTCTGAGGGTTTGAGCAAGTTCATTTTATGATTTCAAACTTGTCGGTATGTTCGGGTGGGGCCCGGGGGCCCCGAGCGTCAATCGGACGAGGCTCGAGTGAAGTTGGNGGAGGAGCCCAGGAACCGCAGATGCGGCTCCTCTTCCACAGAAGCGGCCCCTAGACTGCCGGAGCAGTCCCAGCCAGCCCGGTCCAATTCCACAAATGTGGAACTTCCCCTCACAGAAGCGAGACCGCGGATGCGGTCCCCTAACCGCAGGTGCAGATATCACCGAAGGCAGTGCCTTAATCTAATACGGGAAATGTGTCATTTTTGACACATTTCGTTCAATTCTTGGGCAATTTGGGAGCTTCCAAAGAGGGGATTTCAACCTAGCAATTGTGAGGTAAGTTACTCCTACTTAATGTGAGTTTAATACTTGGTTTTTGGGTAGATTATCACACCAAGATTAGTGAAAATCATGGGATTAGAGTAAAACCTAGGATTTTGATAAAAACAAGATTTAACCACGAAATTTTTTATGGAATGGATTAAAAATCATATGTTCTTGATCCTTAGGTTATGCGTAACAACTTTCTTCAAAAATTTCCGAAATCCGGGCACATGGGCCCGGGGATGAATTTAGGAATCTTGTAGCTTGGGTTGGGGAATCACTCTAATAACTTGGGTTGGGGAATCACTCTAATAGCTAGGATATGAACTTTTAAGCCTATTTTGATTAGTTTTTATGCTATTTGGATAGTTTCGGAGTGTTTGGCGCCAATTTGAGAGTTTGGGCATAAGCTTAGACCGGAAAGTAAACTGTGGAGCAAGGTAATCTCCTTTCTAACCTTGTAAGAGGGTTGTTTAATAAAATAATTGAGAACTCACTAGTTGTTAGGGTTGGCTTGCCTAACCACGGTGTTGGGAGCCATCACGACCTAAAATGGAATTTGGGTCGTGACAACATCGTATCAGAGCACTAGGTTCACGTAAGTCTCATAAGTCATGGGCAAACCTAATAGAGTCTTGCGGATCGGTACGAAGACGTCCGTATTTATCTTTGAGAGGCTATAGGGTGTTAGGAAACTACTCTTTATTCATCTTCTATCGTGCAGTTGATGGTATACCAATTTACTTCTTCTATTCTCTCACAGATGGTGAGGAATCGCACGATAGCATTCCAGACCCTGGAGGAGCTTCTCCCCCCATTGCTAGAGGCCGAGGCAAAGGCCAGGGGAGGGAACCGGCCCGAGGTAGGGGACGGGGGCGTTCTAGAGCTGTTCCAGTTGCACCACCGACGTATCCTGAGGGGGAACCTATCATTGAGGATCAGGGCGAGGTGCCCGCAACTGTGCCTACCCCGGCGGACTTTATGATAGCACCGGGTTTCCAGGAGGTCATGGGCCGTATGTTGCGGTTCAAGGATACCAAGACTCAGGCTGGTTTATTTCTAGCAGACCCAGTTACATCTCAGGCGGCAGGGGGGGCACAGACCCCTACTGCTCAGGCTCCTGGTCATGTAGCTGCAGTGTATCAGACTCTGGGTGCACAACCCGCGGATGGGGCTCAGCCAGTTGCCGTAGTGGTACGCGAGCCCAGACCAGCTGCGGATGGCGATCCGCATAAGTTATTGGACAGATGGACTAGGCTACACCCTCCTATCTTCGGGGTGAGCGTCATGAGGATGCCCAGGATTTCATTGATAGGTGAACATGAGGATATTGGTGTCTCATGGGGTTGACTTTACTACTTTCCAGCTGGAGGGCAGGGCCCGTAGGTGGTGGCAGTCTTATGTTCTCGGCAGGCCAGCGGGTTCTCCTCCTATTACTTGGGGTCAGTTCACACGACTTTTCCTAGATAGGTATATTCCACCCTTTGAGAGGGAAGAGCTGCGGTATCAGTTTGAGCAGCTTGAGCAGGGTCAGATGTCGGTGACCGACTATGAGGCGAGGTTTTCTGAGTTGTCCCGCCATGCACTGATGATACTTCCTACTAACGCAGAGAGGGTGCGGAGGTTTGTTGCAGGGTTGCATACTGGTATTAGGGCCAACATGGCCCGAGAGGTTGAGATGGAGACTCTTTATCTGCTGGTAGTAGAGATTGCTCGGAGGATTGAGGGCTACCGTTTGAGAGGTAGAGAGCAGTTGCAGTAGGACAAGAGGGCTCGATTCTCTAGAGAGTTTAGAGGTGCCCCGGCTAGGGGCAGAGGTCTGTTTGGGAGGGGTCAGCCCAGCAGACCCCCATATTCAGCACCACCACCTCCTCGAGGTGCTCCAACGCGCCCTTATTTCAGTGCCATACCAGAGAGTTCTTGCCGCCCGCCAGCCATCCAGGGTTTTTCCAATTGGCATTCAGGTCCCCAAGGTTCTTCCAGCTTCCACTTTAGTGCTATATCGGAGAGTTCATACCGCCCTCCAGCTATTAAGAGTTCCTCTAGTAGGTATTCAGGCCATCAGGGCCAGACTTCAGGACAATAGTCTACGGTGCCGAGAGGTTGTTACGAGTGTGGAGATCTGGGTCACATGAAGAGGAACTGCAGCAGACATCGGGGCAAGGCAGTACAGCAGAGCCATCAGCCCATGATTACAGCACTGGCTGTCAAGCCGCCCAGAGGTGGGGGACAGACTGGTAGGGGTTGTCCTAGAGGTGGAGGCCAGACAGGGAGAGGTCAACCATCTACGGTTCAGTCAGGTGGAGGCTAGCCAGCTGGCGCTCCAGCTAGATTCTACGCTTTTCCAGCCAGACTAGATGCATTGGCCTCAGATGCCATTATCACAGGTATTATTTCCGTCTACGGTAGGGATGCTTTAGTGCTATTTGATCCGGGATCTACCTATTCATATGTATCATCTCTGTTTGCTCATTTTCTAGATATTCCTCATGAGTCCTTGGGTACTCCTGTTCTTGTGTCCACTCATGTGGGCAATTCTGTAGTGGTAGATCAGATCTATCAATCCTGTGTGGTCACATTCTGTGGTTTTGAGACTAGAGCAGACCTCCTGTTGCTTGATATGACTGACTTTGAGATCATCCTGGGCATGGATTAGTTATCCCCCTATCACACCGTCCTAGATTGCCATGCCAAGACTGTTACATTAGCGATGCTAGAGATGCCGAGATTGGAGTGGAAGGGTTCCTCAATTAGTACATCTAGTCGGATTATCTCTTTTTTGAAGGCTTGACATATGGTCGAGAAGGGTTGTTTGACTTATCTAGCATATGTTCGGGATACCACCACAGAGTCTCCGACGATTGATTCGGTGCCAGTAGTCCGGGAGTTCACCGACGTGTTTCCTTCTGACCTTCCAGGCATGCCGCCAGATTATGACATTGATTTCTGCATTGATTTGGCTCCAGGTACCCAGCCTATATCTATCCCACCGTACCGTATGGCTCCGAAAGAGTTGAAGGAACTGAAGGAGCAGCTTGAGGAGTTATTAGCAAAGGGGTTTGTGAGACCTAGTGTATCACCTTGGGATGCACCAGTGTTATTTGTGAAGAAGAAGGATGGATCCATACGGATGTGCATTGATTACCGCCAGTTGAACAAGGTTACCATCAAGAACAAATACCCATTGTCGCGCATCGATGATTTGTTCGACTAGTTGTAGGGTGCTAGGGTGTTTTCTAAGATCGACTTGAGATCACGGTATCATCAGCTAAAGATTCGGGACTCAGATGTCCCGAAGACTCCTTTCCGTACTAGATATGGCCATTATGAGTTCCTAGTGATGTCCTTCGGCTTGACTAATGCCCCAGCGCCTTTTATGGACTTGATGAACAGGGTGCTCAGGCCTTATATTGATTCCTTTGTTATTGTCTTCATTGATGACATCTTGATATACTCACGTAGCCTTGGGGGAGCATGAGCAGCATTTGAGAGTAATGCTTCAGACATTGCGAGAGCAGAAACTATACGCTAAGTTCTCCAAGTGTGAGTTTTGGCTTGAGTCAGTAGCATTCTTGGGGCATGTTGTATCATGAGAGGGTATTAAGGTGGATCCCAAGAAGATTGAGGTGGTTCAAAGTTGGCCACGTCCTACTTCAGTGCTGAGATCAGGAGTTTCTTGGGGTTGGCAGGTTATTATCGCCGATTCGTGCAAGGCTTTTCATCCATTGCATCACCTTTGACTAGATTGACCTAGAAGGGTGCTCCTTTCTGTTGGTCCGATGATTGTGAGGCGAGATTTCAGAATCTCAAGACGGCTTTGACTACAGTACCAGTCCTAGTGTTGCCTTTCGGTTCGAGGATGTATACTGTGTATTGCGACGCTTCACGCGTTGGCTTGGGTTGTGTACTAATGCAGGAGGGGCAAGTTATTGCATATGCATCGCGTCAACTGAAGATTCATGAGAAGAATTACCCTGTGCACGATCTAGAGTTGGCCGCGATTGTTCATGCTCTTAATATATGGAGGCATTATCTGTATGGGGTGTCATGTGAGGTTTATACTGATCACCGCAGCTTACAACATTTTTTCAAGTAGAGGGATCTCAATCTGAGGCAGCATAGATGGCTTGAGTTACTGAAGGATTATGACATCACCATTCTTTATCATCCGGGCAAGGCAAATGTGGTCGCGGATTTCTTAAGCTAGAAAGTAGAGAGTATGGGTAGATTGGCATTCATTTTAGCAGAGGAGAGGCCACTAGCTTTGGACATTCAGTCTTTGGATAACAGGCTTGTGAGGTTGGATATTTCAGAGCCCAGCCGGGTCCTTGCGTGTGTTGTTGCTCGGTCTTTATTATTGGGGCAGATCAAGGCTCGTCAGTTCGATGATCCGCATTTGGCAGTTCTCAGAGAGACGGTGCTACAAAGTAGTGCCAAGGAGGTTTCTATTGGCGAGGATGGTGTTCTGCGACTCCAGGGTCGCCTATGCGTTCCTAATGTCAATGGCTTGAGGGAGAGGATTCTAGAGGAGGCACACATTTCGCGGTATTCTATTCATCCAGGTGCTACGAAGATGTATCGTGACCTGAGGCAGCATTATTTGTGGCGGCGAATGAAGAAAGATATAGTTGAGTATGTGGCTATGTGCTTGAATTGCGAGCAGGTTAAGTATGAGCACCAGAGGCCAGGTGGCCTACTTCAGCAGATGCCTATACCTGAGTGGAAATGGGAGCGCATTACTATGGACTTCGTAGTTGGGTTGCCGCGGACATTGCGAATGTTTGATGCTTTTTGGGTCATTGTCGACATGTTGACCAAGTCGGCACACTTCATTTCGGTGGTGACTACTTATACTTCAAAGAGGTTGGCTCATATATACATTCGGGAGATAGTTCGATTGCCCGGTGCACCTGTTTCCATCATATCAGATAGAGGCCCTCAGTTCACTTCACATTTCTGGAGAGCTGTTCGGAGTGAGTTGGGGACGCGTGTGGAGCTCAGCACATCATTCCATCCTCAGACCGACGGCAGTCGGAGCAGACAGTCCATATTTTGGAGAACATGCTTAGAGCATGTGTGATTGACTTTGGAAGACAGTGGGATCAGTTCTTGCCTTTGGCCGAGTTTGCTTACAACAACAACTATCAGTCCAGCATCGAGATGGCTCCATTTGAGGCTTTATATGGTCGGCGATGTCGTTCTCCTATCGGGTGGTTTGAGCCTGGTGAGGCTAAGTTGTATGGTGCAGACTTGGTGAAAGATGCCTTGGAAAAGGTAAAGTTGATTCAGGAAAGACTTCGCACAGCACAATCCAGACAGAAGAGTTACGCGAATCAGAAGGCGCGTGATGTATCATTCATGATCGGCGAGAAGGTTCTCTTGAAAGTCTCGCCAACGAAGGGTATTATGAGATTCGGGAAGAAGGGCAAGTTGAGCCTAAGGTTTATAGGCCGATTGAGGTGTTGAGGCGAGTTGGGGAGGTTGCTTATGAGCTTGCTTTACCTCCTATTTAGCTAGATGGGATCTTGGGCTGTGAGGGCGAGCCAGTTGCCATTGTTGATAGACAGGATCGCCTGTTGAGATCCAAGAGAATTTCGGCGGTAAAAGTCCAGCGGAGGGGCCACCAGTGGAGGAGGAGACTTGGGAGTCCAAGGAGGACATGCGAAGCAGATATCCACACTTATTCAGCACTTCAGGTATGAATCTAAACCCGTTTGAGGATGAACGTTTGTTTAAGAGGTGGAGAATGTAAGGACCCGACTGGTCGTTTTGCTTTCTAGAACTTCGTTCCCCTAAATAAGACTTACCGTACTTGCTTTTACTTATTTATGACTTGCGGGGATGGTTGGTTCGGGATTTGGAAGAGTTTGGGTTGAAATCGGAACACTTGGTTCCTTAAGGTTGGCTTAAAAGGCCAAGTTTGACTTTGGTCAACATTTTGAGTAAACGGCCTCGGAATCGTGATTTGAAGGTTCGAACGGGTTTGTATAATGATTTCAGACTTGGGAGTATGTCCGGCTCGGGTTTTGGGTGACCCGGGAGCGTTTTGGAGCCTAATAGTGAAAGTTGATTTCTTAAGGATTTTGAAGTTCTTAAACATTTGGTTTGGAGCGGGTTTTTGTGTTATCAAGGTCCGAACGAAATTCCAAAAGTCGGGAATAGTTCTGTATTGCCATTTAAGACTTGCACGCAAAATTTGGTGTCAATCCGAGTAGTATAAGTGTGTTTCGTCGCATTGGATGTTAATTGAAGAACTTGAAGTTTATACGTTTGATTCAATTTGTTTTAGGGGGTGATTCTTAGATTTAACGTTGTTTCGGGTGTTGCGAGGGTTCGAGCAAGTCCGTTTTATGATTTCAGACTTTTCGGTATGTTCGGGTGGGGCCCGGGGGCCCCGAACGTTAATTGGACGAGGCTTGAGTTGAGTTAGGAAATTTTGAAAGGAGCTGAAGCTCTAGGTTGCTGTCATAAACGCACCTGCAGTTGAACAGCCGCAAGTGCGAGACCGCAGAAGCGGTCGAGCCTTCGCAGGTGCGGCCAAAGGGAAGGGACCAGGAACCACAGATGCGACTCCTCTTCCGCAGAAGCGGCCCCCAGACCGCCGGAGCGGTCCCAGCCAGCCTAGTCCAATTCTGCAGATGCGGACCTTCCCTCGCAGAAGCGAGACTGCAGATGCGGTCCCCTAACCGCAGGTGCGGAAATCGCAGAAGGCACTGCCTTCATTTAATACGGGAAATGTGTCATTTTTGACACATTTCATTCAATTCTTGGGCTATTTGGGAGCTTCCAAAGAGGGTATTTCAACCTAGCAATTGTAAGGTAAGTTACTCCTACTTAATGTGAGTTTAATACTTGGTTTTTGGGTAGATTAGTACACCAAGATTAGTGAAAATCATAGGATTAGAGTAAAACCTAGGGTTTTGATAAAAACAAGATTTAACCACGAAATTTGTTATGGAATGGAGTAAAAATCATATATTCTTGATCCTTAGGTTATGGGTAACAACTTTCTTCAAAAATTTCCGGAATCCAAGCATGTGGGCCCGTGGGGGGGGGGGGTGAATTTTAGGAATCTTGTAACTTGGGTTGGGGAATCACTCTAATAGTTTGGATATGAACTTTTAAGCCTATATGATTAGTTTTTATGCTATTTGGATAGTGTCGGAGTGTTTGGCGCCAATTTGAGAGTTTGGGTAGAAGCTTAGACCGGAAAGTAGACCGTGGAGCAAGGTAAGTTTCCTTTCTAACCTTGTAAGAGGGAATTGTCCCTAAAGGAGTAATAATTGAATATTTACCTGTAATTGCGGGGCTACGTACGCATGAAGTGACCGGAGTCTGTGCGTAGCTACTATTATGCTTAAGTCCGGGTAGTTTAGGACCCCAAAAGCATGCTTTACTTGACATATTTGTAACTTTATTGTTAAATTAGATTACGTGAATCATATCGAACTTGGCAAATGAATTTCTAAAAAGTTAAGCATCATTTTCTTGACCGTTAAAGAGAAGTTTGACATTACTATGGATAATTGTTTTCCTGATAAATTATTGATTGATTGCTTGATATGTTTATCTGTGTTTGACCGCATCGCATGTATGATTTGCGAGCGGGGTAATAGATGCATCTATGGTTCGCGCCGTTCGACCCTCCGGCAGTGCACACTTTACTTTTATGTTGGATCGGGTCGAACAATCTCGACATTATTTGTGTAATCTATATGCTTGGTAGTTTCTGTTGTTTGAACTATTTAAAATGCCTTGAAATATAGATTGTTAACTGAAATATTATCTATGAAAGAACCTGTCACTTCCGGTTACTAACTGTTATTTATTCATGACATCCATGCTTAGCATAACACTTAATTTACATTATTATTCACCCTAGTAAGTGTCAAGTCGACTCCTCATCACTACTTCTTCGAGGTTAGACTGGATACTTACTGGGTACATATTGTTTATGTACTCATACTACGCTTCTGTACTTAAATGTACAGGATCTGAGGCAGGTACGTCTAGCTACCAGTCCGACGCGCGTTCCTGATATTTGACCGAGATTCCACGGTGAGCTGCCCCTTCTGAGCCATTCAACAGCATGCTGGAGTCTCTTCTTTTGTTATTACTGTCTATTCTGTTTCAGGCAGTAGGATAGTTACATTCTTTTGTATATTCTACTAGTTGCCCTAGTACTTGTGACACTAGTTCCTGGCAAACACATTAGCAGACTATCATTTTTGTATTTCTATTGCTATGAAATAGTTAATTATCGACTGTTTTAAATATAAGTTAAGTGAATGTTGGGAATGTTTAATAAAATAATTGAGAACTCACTAGTTGTTAGGGTTGGCTTTCCTAACCATGGTGTTGGGCGCCATCACGACCTAAATTGGAATTTGGGTCGTGACAATTCCATAACAAATTTAGTGGTTAAATCTAGGTTTTGTCAAAACCCTAGGTTTTACTCTAAACCCATAATTTCCACTAATTTACATGTTGTAATCTACCCATAAACTATGTATTAAACTCACATTAAGTAGAAATAACTTACCTCTCAAAGCTAGGTTGAAATCTCTCCTTTTGAAGCTCCCGAATATCTGTAGAATGGAGTAAAATGTGTCAAATATGAAAGACTCCCGTTATTTAATGAAGGCCACTACGTTCAGCAGTTAGCAGTTTCTACATCTGCGGTCCAGGGCCGCACCTGTGCCAACCGCATCTGCAAAAAATGGGCCGCTTCTGCGGACCTTCACTAGGCCTGCTGGGCCGTTCCTGCGGAAGCCCCACAGCTTCTGCGGTTCCGCTTCTGCACTGAGGGGGACGCTTCTGCGGTTTCTGGGCTGGCAACCCATGGCCGCATCTGCGATGGCTTAGCCGCTTCTGCGGTCTCGCACCTGCGGCTGGCCAACCACAGGTGCGGTTATGACAGTAATCTGGAGCTTCAGCTCCTTCACATATTTTCAACTTAGCTCGAGCCTCGTCCGAATGACGCTAGAGGCCCCCGGAGCCCCTCCCGAACATATCGACAAGTTTGAAATGATAAAACGGACTTGCTTGAACCATCGGAACACCGTAAACAACATTAAAACTAGGAATCACACCCTAAAATCAATTGATTCAAACTTATGAACTTCAAGTTCTTCAATTTACCTCCAATGTGACGAAACACACTTATACTACTCGGATTGACACCAAATTTTGCGTGCAAGTCTTAAATGATATTATGGAACTATTCCTGGTCTCAAAATTCCGTTGGGACCTCGATAACATAAAACCCGCTCCAAACCAAATTATTCACCATAGTAGAGCAGGCAGAGGTCTAGGATTCGAGTCTTGCCGCCACTTATTAATAGTCGAGGTAGGAGATCCAGTTAACGAAAAGGCCCTAAAGCTAGCTCCTATTCCTCCTCCTTCTCCTTTAGGATAGGATCCTCCTTGGTCTTTTTTACATAACATTCTCGTCTGCCTCCGGTTCGGTAGGTCGGTCGCCCTCTAGCCAGTGACTAGCCCAAAAGAACTCATAAATCCTTAAGGAATCCACTTTTACTATTAGCCGCCAAAACGCTCCCGGGTAATACAAAACCCGATCCGGACATACGCCCAAGTCCGAAATCATCATACGAATCTGTTGGAACCTTCAAATCCTGATTCCGGGGTCGTTTACTTAAAATGTTGACCAAAGTCAAATATGGCCTTTTAAGCCAACCTTAAGGAACCAAGTGTTCCGATTTTAACCCAAACTCTTCCAAATCTCGAACCAACCATCCCCGCAAGTCATAAATCAGTAAAAGCAAGTAAGGGAAGTCTTATTTAGGGGAACGGGGTTCTAGAAAGCAAAACGACTAGTTGGGTCATTACATTCTCTACCTCTTAAACAGACTTTCGTCCTCAAACGTGTTTAGATTCATACCTGAAGTGATAAATAAGTGTTGATATCTGCTTTGCATGTCCTCCTCGGACTCCCAGGTCGCCTCCTCGACGGGTTGGCCCCCCCACTGAACGTTTACCGCGAAAATCCTCTTTGATCTCAACTGGCTATCCTGTCTATCAACAATAGCAATTGTCTCCTCCTCATACCCCAAGCTCTCATCTAGCTGAATAGTGCTAAAGTCTAACACATGCGACAGGTCGGCGTGGTACCTCCGGAGCATAGACACGTGAAAAATCGGATGAACTCCCGATAAGCTGGGGTAAAGCAAGCTCATAAGCAACCTCCCCAACTCGCCTCAACACCTCAAATGGGCCTATAAACCTGGGGCTCAACCTGCCCTTCTTTCTGAATCTCATAATACCATTCATCGGCGAGTCTTTCAAGAGAACCTTCTCGCCTACCATGAATGATACATCCCGCGCCTTCTGATCCGCATAACTCCTCTATCTGGACTGTGCGGTGCGAAGTCTTTCCTGAATCAACTTTACCTTTTCCAAGGCATCTTTCACCAAATCTGTAGCATATAACTTAGCCTCACCAGGCTCAAAGCACCCGATAGAAGATCGACATCGCCGACCATATAAAGCCTCAAATGGAGCCATCTCGTTGCTGGACTGATAACTGTTGTTGTAAGCAACCAGAGGCAAGAACTAATACCACTGCCCTCCGAAGTCAATCACACATGCTCTAAGCATGTCCTCCAGAATCTGAATCGTCCGCTCCGACTACCCGTCGATCTGCGGGTGAAATGTTGTGCTGAGCTCTACACGGGTCCCCAACTCACTCTATACGGCTCTCCAAAAATAGGAAGTGAACTGAGGGCCTCTATCTGATATGATGGAAACAGGCACACCGTGCAACCGAACTATCTCCGGAATATAGATCTGATCCAACCTCTCTGAAGTATAAGTAGTCACAACCGGAATGAAATGTGCCGACTTGGTCAACCTATCGATAATGACCCAAACTGCATCAAACTTCCACAAGGTCCGCGGTGACCCAACTACGAAGTCCATAGTAATGCGCTCCCATTTCCACTCATGTATAGGCATCTGCTAAAGTAGGCCACCTGGCCTTTGGTGCTCATACTTAACCTGCTGGAAATTCAAGAACCTAGCCACATACTCAACTATGTCTTTCTTCATCCGCCGCCACCAATAATGCTGCCTCAGGTCACGATACATCTTCGTAGCACCTGGATGAATAGAAGTCTGTTAGCCAAGGACTGAACGTCCAAAGCTAGTGGCCTCTCCTCCGCTGAAATTTATGCCAAGCCACTCATACTCTCTGCTTTCCTGCTTAAGGCATCTGCGACCACATTTGCCTTGCCCGGATGATAAAGAATGGTGATGTCATAATCCTTCAATAACTCAAGCCATCTACGCTGCCTCAAATTAAGATCCCTCTGCTTGAACAAATGCTATAAGCTGCAGTTGATACCCAATTTCTCCCTCATATATTTCAAATATGCATATATACCTTCAAAATAGTGCATGAGCATCACCAAGTATTTTTCCATAATTTTCTATAATTTTTAAAAGCTTTTAATCAATTTATTCCTGCATTTTTATATAAATAATTATTAACTGTATCACAAATAATTTTATAATAATTTATTATCTAATTTTTTATCAATTTATATCCGTATTAAGCTTTAAATATTTTTATATACATTTATTTTTGCATCTTTAGGCTAAAATTGCATATTTTGCTATAATAGCCCATATATATGCATAATTATATTATTTACATAAAAATGACTTTTTATATTTTTATAATGTTAATCAATCGTTTTAAATCATTTTTCATGCATAAATGACATTTTTATTATTTATTTATTATTTTTTACAAATTATTTACTAATTCAATTTGGGTATTTAAAATTTGGCCTCAAATTGCAACCAATTTCGGACCCAAACCCACACCCTTACACCAGTCCAATTACCCCTGGCCCAATTACCCTTACCCAATTAAACTACCTGACCTAGAACCCCCTTTAGTCGTGACCGTTTATCTCTGAGATCAACGTTCCACATTACACCTGCCCATTTTATCTAACCAAACCCCCCTTAACCCTAATCATTCTCACTGACCCGCCGCCCTCAAACTCTCTCGTCTCCCTCCCCTTTCTCTTCTGAAACCCTAGGCGCCGTCACCTAAAATCCCTCCAATTCCCCTTTGATTCCAACCAGATATGGAATCCCTTGGTGATTTTCTTAGCTTATCGATCTCATCTCGCTACCGACTACTCGATTATGGTATAACCTAATAACTTGCCTAATATGGCAAGCCGATCTCCTTCAATTTGGACCGAATCTGGTTCGAACTCTTATTTTCTTTCCTTCTATGTTCATTCTTCGTCTTTTATGGTAAGAATCTCTGAGATTCTCCCGATTCTTCATTTTACCCTAAAGTTAGGGTTTTCAGATCTTTGATTCGAACCAGATTTGGTTCGACTTTAGTTTGTTTTAATGTTATTTTTCTTCTGTATTCACTTTGTCACTCATAAATCTGCCTATTTTCCGTTAAATTTTTTACTTACCTAAATCAGGGTTTTAACCTTCTTTAATCGAACCAGGTTTGGTTCAAATCTTATGTTTTCTTCAATAACTCTCTGTGTATGTTCTTTTATTAAAGCAAATGATCCTTTGCCTTTATTGCTCTACCAATTTGTGTTTACTTAAAACTAGGGTTTTCAGATCTTAGTTGATTCTGTTATCTTTTAAAACTCCTGTCTAGGTTCATTATGTTATATTGTGCTGATTTTATGGTTTGCCTTTTGAATATTCTCTTGTCTACCTTATTTTACTCCGCTGATTTTACGGTTTACCCAAAAAATTAGGGTTTTGAAACCTTTTACTGAGATTTTAATCTTTCCTTTCTTGTATGGTATTGATGTTTCCTTATTTTTTCTTAATTTACCTTGTTCTCATTATTTCCTTACCTTAGTTGATCCGACATTTGACTGTTGATTGATTCTGTATAATACTTACCTTATTCTATGTAGTACTTGCCTGATTACACGCTGTTATGTCCTGCTAATTGATTGAACTCGACTTCAAGTTGATTTCAGAATTATTTTCATTCCTTATTTGTGTATGTTTGATTTATTCCCTTATTTGTCTGCTAAATTGAACACTATTTAAACCCTTTCCCCTCTTCCCTTTAGGACAGACTCGAACTCTCATACTCTCACTAAAACTTGGTTCTTTCACTCTGATTCTGTGCTCATTGTTTCTGGTCTTGGCCGGCTGAAAGCCAAGGCCAAATTATTTTGGAACTTAACTGTTGTGGCATATTTACTTGCTTTCTTACTTAACTGGTATGCCCTAATCCTTTGTAATTTCATTCTCTATGCTTTGCTCGACTACCATGTTTTAATTCCAAGTATGATTCTGGCGTTTTATGTGATTCTATTGATCTCATCTAGTCCTATGAGTGACATTGTTAGTTTAAGATTAACTAGTTTGAATAATATGAATTCTCTTATAAGTTAGCCTAATGTCTAAATTTGTTTCATTGCACTATTTGTTAATCCTGCACTTATTCTGAACTTAGTATCCTTGTAATACTATTAGCATGAAATTGGTTCACTAATCCTAACTCTACAGATTTTCGTATGCTTACTAAATTCATGTGTCTGGCCTACTTAGCTGTTTTGCCGAATTGCTTATGTGATTAAACAATGATTGTCCTAGGTACTAGCATGAATGTTTAGCTTAACCAGACTTTTTAACTTACTTGAATTGTGTGTTTGAGCATAACCTTGTTTGGTGCAGTTCAGCCTGCAACTCTGTGTTCTAAACCTTGTTTCTTCTGAAATCAAACTGTTTTAAAACTTGCCCCTTACATCTTTTGTGTACTGATTTTAAAACCCCCACTCTTAGTCCCTTAGGTTCTCAACCACTCCAGTGTGAGCACTGCTCAGGGTCCACATGAGACTCCTATGAACTCTGACACATTGGAGACTGGTTATCCAATCTCTTATGAGCTATCTTCTGAATGTATGGTTCTGGTGTGAGCATTGCCCTGGGTCCCTGATACCCTTGGAACTTTGACACACTGGAAACCTGGTTCTAATGTGCTATGGATGAATTACTGTGCTGTGCCTCAGAGTTGTTATGGTTGGAAGGCCCGGTTCCCAGGTTTATTTAGGCCTAATGGAGGCTCCCTATAGTGTCTCATTACTATTATGTAATTCATTTGCTATACTCGTCTGTAATAACAGATTCTGGGGATATTTAGTAAAGCTGGGGGGTTTTCTTATTTCCTTTTGCTAAAATGGGTAGAAATCCAGCCTATAGGATTTAATTATGCTGTCAATTCTGTTCATTTGGTAAAAACCGTATGAGTTCTACACTGTGCTTAGAAATCCTGCCTATATGACTTTCATTGATGGTGTTAACTCTGTGTTTGCATATTAGAAGTCTTGCCTATAGGGTTAGCATTAAAATACATACTAGAAATCCTGCTCATAGGATCTATCAATCCAACAAATGTGCATTAGCAATCATGCCTATATGATCTCGATGTTTGATTTGATCAATTTTCTGGTAATATGCATAATTTGTGCCCATACACAGCTCGTAGAAATCATGCCTATAGGATGAAAATTAGTCTAGAAATCATGCCTATAGGATTTAAATCTGTTCAGTAGTAGATACCATGCCTATAGAACTACAACCAGTTTCAAACCTAGAAATCATGCCTATAGGACTTAAGTAAGTACAGCAGTTAGAGATCATGCCTATAGGATTAAAAGGGAATATAACCAATCTCTGTAAGTTAGAGTCAGTGCTCCACCTAGAAATCATGTCTATAGGTTTGTAATCATCAAACTCGTAGAAATCAATGCCTATAGGATTCTATCAATTGATTTTGAATACAATCGCCCTTGGCAACCACTTAGGCAATATACTTGTAGGATTCAATAATTTTGGATTTATAATTCTGATGTATTACTGCCTGAACTGCCCGAACCATGCTGAACAAAATCAGTAGGCAAACAACAGGTTTAGATACTCACCCTAATGAAATTGTTTCCGTACATCTGTTTTCTCGTATAGACATCCTGCCTATAGGACTTTAAAGTTAATAAGGCTTGCTGAATCAATTGCGTGCTTTTTGTTGTTTATGTGTGGAGGTCAACATGAGCCTATATTTGCTTGCTATCTGAAAGTCCTAATTGCTTTTGCTTGTCGACTAGACTTTTACATTTTTGAGCAACGTAGGCTGGGTCTAGAACTATCCCAAATAGAGGTCCTAATACCTCCAGGGCCATAGGTAAGGTACGGGTAGTGCACGCACAGGGAGTGAACTAGAATCAATTAGAGCGCTTTAGGTAACAACTTAAAGATAGTAATCGGGTAGCAGGAGATAATAGTCTCTGCCCGCTGAATAATATGAGTAACACCCCAACTCGAGGGAGTTACGAAGTATTATTTATGTTGCATGGGGTGATCCTTTAGGATAAAAAAATTTAGGACCCCCCATCCCTATTAAATATTCCTCTCGCTTCTTTATTAGACTAATTCATAATTTAAGTTTGGTCGGGACCCACCGTTGTGGACCTCGAGGGGTGCCTAACACCTCCCCTCAAGGTAATTTTGAGCCTTTACCCGATCTCTGGTGATGTAAACTAGTACAACATGAGTTATCTGGTCTAGGTGCCCTAACGCACCTTAATCCGTTAGGTGGCGACTCTTTCAATTCCAATTCCCTACCCTCTCAAAAAGTAGTTGTCCCAGAAATGTCGAAACCCGATTTCGCGAGAAAAAGGGGGCGCGACAGCATGGCGACTCTGCTGGGGATATCTTTAGGCTCTTACCATAACGAACTTGTTTGTGAATTAGTCTTTAAGCATGTCTTTATTATTCCATTAATACTTGCACACCCCTTCCCCTTCCACTCTATGTGAACTTATTTGCATATCTTCATTCATTTATGATTTCTCTTCCCTGTTTTATCACTTTTTACTACGGAAACTAACGTATCTCCTTGTTTTTCTTTCTTAAATGTCTTCACAATTATAAAGTACCACATTTTACCATTATTCATCGTGCAAATACTTGACAACATGTTATTTTCTTTTTCATAACTACATGCTCAACATCATATTCCACTCGTGCGTACTAATACTATAGCGGCGCTTGATGAGTGTCCGCGCTCTTGCTAATATCACCCTTTAAATTTGGAAAGGCTTATTTGCGGTTAGTCAATCAGCGGTGCAGTCGACGGTTCCGTGTCTTTCCCTCTCAAGTTGTCCGCTTGAGGGTACCAGTCTAGACTTCTATAGAAACCTTACTATGATAATAATTGTACATGCATCATGATCAAACCTAGCCTGCGTTAATATGTTGTCCGCATAATAACCCTCTAAGAAAACCTTGTCCAAAGTCCATCGGGATTTCCACAATCCCATTGGGCGCAACCACAATATGTGCATCATTTGGAGAGATAAATGCCGACATGCTAATCGTTAATGTGTAAGTAGTCGAATCCGGAGGGGGCAAGGGTCTAACCCTATTTATTTTTGCAGAAAATGAGGCACGAAGTCCCCAGGTTCGGCATGGTCCGGAGTATACCACCATTATTGTTAGATTGGTGGGAAAACCGTTTGCCAAGCGACAAAAATCACGCGAAAAGGGTCCTTGGAAATTTACCTTCCTTATTGGACATCCAACCAAACAACATGCTAATTGAGGCTGCTACTATGTTCTAGGACGGAGAAAGAGTTGTATTCCATTTTGGCGATATAGAAATGACTCCTCTTTTGGAGGAGATAGGATGATTTGTTGGATTACCATGGGATAGTCTCAGTTTACTAGTACCGAAAAACCGCACTACCAGGGGGTTTCTGAAAATGATGGGTCTGAGTGTACTCAACATCCGCGAACTGCATTCAAAGACCATTTAAATGGCAGAAGCCAAAACTCTGAAACATATATCAACAATTTGATTCTTTGAAACATTTCTGAGAAATGAAAGATTGGTTAGAGAAAAAAAAGAAGACCGATGACTTGGGGTGCCTGAAGAAGTCCTACATACCTTTCGACTTCCTCTATGAACGATACGGACACAACAAATCTTACCGTATCTTTCATGATGAATTCCCCATCACTTCCCTGGGTTGGACTCATCGTAGGGTTTTTGTATTCATCGTCTGTTTTCTAGGTATGATTGTTTTTCCAAGCCAAGGGGATAGAATTCACACCAGGTTGGACATGGTAATCAAAGTTCTAATCGAGGGAATCGAGGGACAAACCTATACTATAGTTCCAATGATTGTAGCAGACATATACCGATCTCTGGATCGATGCAAGAAAGGGTTCAAACATTTTGAGGGTTGTAACTTGCTCTGCAGATTTGGTTATTAGAACATCTTCAGAGGGGCCAATAACGCCAAGAGTTTCCACGGAGACCATGGAATGGTCACATAGCTTTCCACCATCCTAAAAGATTGACCTTTATCCCAGACAGGTTCGCACAGCCAGAGAATGCTACAGACTGGGCACAGTTTTTCAACAGTTTGACCGAGGACCAGGTTCATTGGATGTTCGAGTGGTTCCCTACTAATGAATTCATCATCAGATCCAGGGATGTTCCGCATTTGGTGTTGATTGGGTTGAGGGGAATACATCCGTATGTTCCTATCATGGTCATGAGACAAGCTAGTAGAAAACAAGTCATACCACGAGTCTCCAAAATGAGTCATTACTGAGCAGATTTTCAGGATGATGCCATTCCATACAAATGTGAGGCCCAGCACATGTGGCACTTAAAGTTTATCGTGGAAAAAGATACCATCGATCCAGACCGATACACACAGGTCATGTGTACTTCTACCCATCATGGTTAGAAGATAACATAGCAGGAATAGTCGAGCCTGGGGTTAACATCAAGGAAACAGGGTCATAGATGAAACTGTTGAAGCACAAGTGAAATATTAGAGGCTACGTAAGAGAGTCCTTGAATCTGAAGCTAGGCATTTGGAACAACACAAGTTCGACATGGAGTCAATTAACGAGTGGAAGGAAATGGCTACAAGATCGACAGAAAGACTGGAATATCTGGAGCAGGGTCTAATGGAACTGGAAGGAAAGATGAGGAAAAGGGTCGCAGACTGTCAGAATGCAGAGGGCAACGAGGGAGGACACCTAGCAAGGGAGTACCTGCTGTTGGACATGCACGACTTGGGGAATCTGATCAACGGAGCCAAGAAGGTCAAATATGGAGAAGGTCCCTTCAGGACCAAGTAGATTAGATTTAGTTGTTTTTCTGAAACGTTTTGAATGTAATAAGGCATATGCCATTAGTAAATCATTTATTTATTGTCATTTTAAGGTTCGTCTTATTTATTACATTAATGAAATAAGGCATTTATCGACATTAAATATCTCCAAATCTACTTGTCGCTAGGCTTACCTCGGGCATAACGAGGTTTCCCAAATTAGGGCGCAAATTTATATTCATGCAATACGTGTTTAAATACTACAAATGTTTTTCAGAATCCTTATTGACTTGTTTACCTCTTTGCATTTTTCTTTATTTTGATTATTCTCATCCCCTAAGGTTGGTTCGCACATACTGGCATCGTTAGCATATCACACCAGATCTAGAGGCCCTCCACCTCCTCCTCCTCCAAGTAATCCGAAAGGCATGGGAAAATCTAAGATGGATGATATAAGTGGTACCCGAAAAGACGACGCTGCACATGCTGAGAATATTGAAACTTCAGACGGTCGGAGTACTCCGACCCAGAACGATTTGATTCTACGATTGGAACAGAAAATACTGGAATTGCAAGGAGAACTTGAGCAGGTCCACAACCTGGCAAACCTCTCCCTCACCCTAAACGTCCCAAATCTTAACCAACAAAATGCACAAAACCCAGCACCTCCTCAAAACACACCAAACCAACGTCCACAAAATCCTCCCGCACCCAATCAATACGCAACACCTCCCCAAAATCCTAATCCTCCACCAATACCTTCTCTTCCTCAACACCAGCATCTTCCGACTAAATACCCACAAACCACTTACCATACTCCTCAGAATACCCCACAACCTATCCCTGATCCGTAAAATTCAACTAATGATCACCACTACACTCCAACCCCCGACATCCACCAAAACAATCCCATATACGTGGAAACCTTACCCCACTCTACTCAGCCAATCTCATACACTCTAGCATCGAGGACCTTCCCATTAAGAACATGGCGGAAGAGCTCAAGAAGCTTACAGGTCGAGTCCAGGGTGTTGAAAGAGGCAAAGCAATTGAGGGTCTGAATTATAAGGATCTATGCATTCAGCCGGACGTGGAACTGCTGGAAGGTTACAAACCTCCCAAGTTTGAGATGTTTAACGGAACGGGTAACCAGAAGGTACATTTGAGGAGATACTGTGATAAGCTCGTGGGAGTTGGGAAAGATGAAAGAATTCGCATGAAACTATTCATGAGGAGTCTCACTGGAGACGCCCTATCTTGGTATATCAGTCAGAATCCCAAGAAGTGGGTTAATTAGGTAAGCATGGCATCAGACTTCATGGATAGATTCAGGTTTAATACAGAGAATGCACCAGACTTTTTCTACATACAGAACCTCAAGAAGAAACCAACGGAAACTTTCCGCGAGTATGCTACTCGATGGAGGTCAGAAGCTGCAAAGGTTAGGTTGGCACTAGAGGAGGAGCAGTTGAACAAATTTTTCATCAGGGCCCAGGATCCACAATACTATGAAAGGTTAATGATCATCGAAAATCACAAGTTCTACGACATCATCAAACTCGGGGAAAGGATTGAAGTATGGATCAAGACTGGGATGGTAACCAATTTTGAAGCATTGCAGGCTACGAACAAAGCATTACAGTCAGGGGGCATATCAAAGAAGAAAGAAGTAGGGGAACTGATAGTGGCCCAAGGTCCAAAATCTCCACTCACATACCAAACACCTCCGCCCACATACCAGCTTTCACCTCCCAGATATTCTCAACCCGCTTCTGCCTATCACACTTATAATACCTAGCCAGCCTATTACCATTCACCTCCAACCCATCAAAACTATCAAAAACCCAGACCCAATTTTGATCGCAGACCGCCCAGATAGTACACCCCTATTGCTAAGCTCATCGACCAGCTATATGAAAGACTGAAGGCTGCCGAATATGTCACCCTCATTCCCGCTGTCGCCATGGAAAACTCCTCCCAATGGGTCAACCCGAATAAAACATGTGCGTACCATTTCGGCATGAAGGGGCATATTATTGATGAATGCCGCACTCTGAAAGACAAGATTCAAACCTTGATTGATACCAAAGTCATACAAGCAAAGGAAGTCGCACCAGATGTCCGCAACAATCCCCTCCCAGATCCTAGGGGTGAAGGAGTAAATGTGATATAAACTGATGAAGAATGGAATCGTGAAGGGTCGATTGGGCTTATTCGGGAAGGTGATGACCCTAAACCTGCAGTCACACTCACTCCTATTGTGGTACAGATACAGCCACCCGGTCGAAGTTGAAGCAACCGCATCAGTCCCATTTGAAATTGAAGTAACAGCACCTGTGGCTACACCTACTCCATTTAAAGTAGAAGTAGCCGCACCCTTCACTGTGATGGTAGCATCTACACCACCCTTCAATTCCAATGCCATACCTTGGGATTATGTTGCCGAAGCTAGGAGAAAAGGAAAAGCAAAAATGGAAGAGTCTGGTGCGGCACAGGGGATGACCAGAACTGGAAGATCTATACACCCGAGAATTTGGGAGGAACAAGAAAGGATGCTGCTACCAAAAAACCCGTCATCAAAACTGGTCCAGATGATCTCTGGAGGAAAGTGCTGGCAAGAGAATACTCTGTCGTTGATTATCTGAACAAGACTACCACCCAGATATCTATATTGTCGCTGCTAGAAAATTCGGGGGCGCATAGGAATGCTCTGATGAAGGTGTTGAATGAGCTTTTGTGCCTAACAACATCACCAGTGGAGAGATGTCCAACATGGTAGGGCAAGTACTGGAAAGCCACAAGATCACCTTTCACGAAGATGAATTACCACCTGAAGGACTAAGTCACAATAGAGCACTGCACATAACGGTAGAGTTTGAGGACAAATTCATCGTCAGAGTCCTAATAGATGGGGGTTCGAGCCTTAACACTTGTCCGTTGACCACTCTGAAAAGGTTGGGTTAAGATTTCCATGAGATACGAGCAGGGAGTATGAATGTGAAGGCATTTGATGGGTCTCAAAGGGCCACAATTGGAGAAATCAACCTTTGTTTGCAAATGGGCCAGACTTGGTTCGATCTTGAGTTTCAAGTATTGGACATATCTGCTACGTACAATCTTTTATTGGGACGACCTTGGATACACGCTGCTGGAGCTGTAGCTTCTACACTACACCAGGTCGTGAAGTTCGAATGGAACCATTAGGAGGTAATCATTCACGGAGACGGAAGTAATCCCATTTACACCAGTCAAACCGCCCCGGTTGTCGAGAATAGAAGAAAGTTGGGTGGAGAAACTTATCACCACATCGAGCGTGTCAATGCAATTGAGAAAGATAAATGGTGGAGCCGCAAAGTAGAAAGCATACTGGCATGGTCAAGGTATGAGCCCGGCAAAAGGCTTGGGAAGAAACTCCAGGGCATTACCAAACCGATACAGTTGAAACGTCATGGCACAACTTTTGGGCTCGAATATCAGTATACATGGCAAGAATATGATGATTGGTCGCCCCCATGGCGTGGTCCCAATTACCCTCTCGAGCAGCCAGTGCCGCATCTGAGTCAGACCTTTCACCAGGCCGATACAATATGGAGATCTGCAGAGGAGGAAGCTTTGGCTGGGCTAAGGAACCTATTTCTAGAAGACGAAGATATGGATTGCAATGTGATAGTTGAGGAGGAGGAGGAAAAAGATCTCACCGTTCAGACCATGGGAAAAGGAGTTGTTCTCCAGAATTGGACTGCCGCCACCATCCCGGACCCGTCGAGTTCCTGGGTAGCCTAGCAATTAGCATGATCTGTTTTTAAAAGCCATTTTAAGCATTTAAGATATTTCCAGTATTTTGTTTTAAGACGCATTTTGTTTGAAAAAATTACTCGAGTCATCGAGTCATACCTGTTTTGATGTTTTCAAGATTTAATTAATGCATTGTTATTTTAGTATTTATTATTATCTTTTACATTTTTCCTCTACAACATTATTATTACTTATCCTGATGAACCAGCGACTGACATGTAATGAGACGACGCAGCATAAGGATAGTGACTCGGAAGAAGAGGATGAGATAACTGAGGAAGTTATCAAAGAAGTTGAGAATTTTGAGAACAAACCTAAGTCCAACTTGGACGAAACCGAGGCAATCAATTTGGGAGATTCTAAAACCATCAAAGAGACTCGCATAAGTATTCACCTGTCACCATCAGAGAAAGAAGAGTACACCCGTTTCCTGAAAGAGTATGAAGATATTTTTGCATGGTCATATGACGACATGACCAGATTGAGCACATCCATAGTGGCTCATAAGTTGCCTACCAATCCAATGTGTCCACCGGTGAAGCAGAAACTCAGAAAGTTCAAACCGGACATGAGCTTAAAAATCAAGGAGGAAGTCACTAAGCAGATCAAATCCAAAGTCCTCAGGGTAGTTGAGTACCCAACCTGGTTAGCCAACATCGTACCGGTTCCGAAGAAAGATGGGAAAGTCAGGGTGTGTGTTGACTATCGGGATTTAAACAGAGATCCCAAGGACGATTTCCCACTGCCAAATATACACATTTTGATCGACAATTACGCCAAGCATGAACTCCAATCCTTTGTAGATTGCTTCGCGGGTTATCATCAGATTTGGATGGACGAAGAAGACGCAGAGAAAACAACTTTCATTACACCATGGGGGGTGTACTGCTACAAAATGATGCCATTCGGTCTCAAAAATGCTGGCACTACCTATATGAGGGACATGACAACCATCTTCCATGATATGTGTCACGACCCCAAATTCCCAAACCCGGTCCTGATGGCGCCTCTCGTGAAGACAAGGCCAGCCAGACCAAATAGAACACCTTCTTTAAACAGTCAAATACCATAAACAGTTGTTAAACATGATATAATAGTCATAATTTGCGGAAATAACGATAACAATAGGAGAAACCATCAAACCACAGCCCAAATCGGGGTGTCACAAGTCATGAGCAACTAAGAAATCCAGATATGAGTCTACTGAACACTAAATCCGGTACAATAGTTCTAGGAACATGAAAATGATAAGATAGGGGAGGCACGGGGGCTGCGGACGCTGACAGCTACCTCGTAATCTCCAAATCACTGCCTGGACTGGGAGGATCAGCACTTAGGAGCGGACTCTGCTATGCTTGAATCTGCACACACGGTGTAGGGAGTAATGTGAGTACTCCGACCCAGTGAGTAATAATTATAAATAATGGCTGAAAGAATGAAAGCAGGTAAAGGCACAAAGCAATTCGATATTAAGCAGGAAAATCACTTAAAGCAGTAAATCAGTGAAGAACCCCAAAGAAATCTCTTTAAAACAAGTAAAACATGTAATTTAGTAGGTAAATAACAAGTAGAAATCCGCCCCTCGGGCACAGTGTGAATCACTCAGAACAGTATCAGTCCCGCGGGGTCACTTTCAGTACAGTATCAGCCCCTCGAGCTCACTCTCAGATCAAATGGGTACCTGCGCTCACTGTGGGTGTGCAGACTCCGGAGGGACCCATTACGGCCCAAGCGCTATATCAAGCCACATCGTGGCATCATCTCTCGGCACTCGGCCTCACAACGCTCAAGCCACCTCGTGGCATATAAAAGTATCTCGGCCCTCGGCCTCATATCACTCAGCATATCCTCACATATGGCCCTCGGCCTCACTCAGTCCGAAAATCATCACAAGCCCCTCGGGCAGTAGTAAAACAGTAGTTCTCAGCCGAAAACATCATTTAGAAATATCATTTAAGTTTCAAATCCGAGTAAAAGTGGCTGAGCTTGTAAAATGGTAGATATCAACAGGACTGAGTTCAAGTAACAAGTCAACACAGTGAGGAAATAGCGATAAAAATCCCCGGAGGGTTCAAACAGTTGGCACAAAGCCCAAATATGGCAATCAGCCCAAGTCATGATGATAACAAACAAGTTTTAATCAAATATGCGATAAATTCATCAATCGGGATGGACCAAGTCATAATCCCCAACGGTGCTCTACCCCACGCTCGCTATCCGGCGTGCAAGTCACCTCAATATAGTACTACGATGTGCAATCCAGGGTTTCAAACCCTCAGGACATCATTTAACAACATTACTCACCTCGAACCGGCTAAATCTCTAGTTCGCGACGCCTTTGCCTCTTGAATCGGCCTCCACGCGCGTCGAATCAAACCAAATCAGAACGAATACGTCACAATAGACTAAGGGAACAAGACCCAAGCGAAAACAATCGAAAAATATCAAAAAATTCCGAAATTAGCAAAACCCGAGCCCCAGGCCCACTTCTCGAAACTCAGAAATTTTTACATCATTAGATTCCTCGTCTCCCCACGAGTTCATACATATAAAAATCACAAGAATCGGAGTCCAATTGACCCCTCAATTTCCCAATTTAAACTCTCTTAAACTCAAGCCCTAAACCTCCATTTTTGTCCATAAATTCCTTAAATTTCAGTACCAATCCGTGAAATATTACCATAGAAGTGTGTTTTACGTCCAAAATCCTTACCTTATCGGAGTTCCCTTGAAATCTCTCTTCAAAATCGCCCAAAAACTCTAAGTCCGAAGTTAAAATGAATAAACACTTCAAAAATCGTGAAGAAGAACTATATATACCTTCTGCCCAGTCATAACCGCATTTGCGGTCCAAAATCCGCTTCTGCGGTTCCGCTTCTGCGGTCATCTCCCCACATCTGCGAAATTTCACTTAACGGACCCAACCGCATCTGCGGCTCCGCAGGTGCGGTCTCTTTTCCGCATCTGCGGTTCCAAGCCTCCCTCAGCCTTTCTGCTTTTGCGACTAAATCAACGCATCTGCGATATCGCACCTGCGGTCCCCAAACCGCAGGTGCGAAAACACCAGAAGCAGCAGAAATCTGCAATCACTCAAGTCCAAACTCTTCCTGTTAGCCATCGAAAATCACCCCGAAGCCCCCGGGACCTCAGCCAAAAGCACCAACATGACCCAATACCTTATTCAAACTTGCTCCAATCATCAAAACACCTCAAACAACATCAAATTACCCAAAATTCATCGAATTCAAGCCTAAGCTTTCTAAAAACTTTCGAAATACGCTTTCGATCAAAAACCCAACCAAGCTACGTCCGAATGACCTAAAATTTTGCACACACATCCCAAATCACATAAGGAAGCTACAACAACTATCGGAATTCCATTCCGACCCTCGGATCAAAATCTCACCTACCAACCGAAAATCACCAAAATACTATTCGCCAATTCAAGCCTAATTCTGCACCGGACCACCAAAACCAATTCCGATCACACTCCTAAGACACAAATAACCTCCCGAAGCTAACCGAACCATCGGAACTCACATCCGAGCCGTCTAACACATAAGTCAACATCCGGTTGACTTTTCCAACTTAAACCTTCTTAAAAGAGACTAAGTGTCTCATTTCTTACCAAATCCAATCCGAAAGCAAACTAAACAACTTGATCACATAAAACACGGATAACGAAGCATAAGGAAGCAGAAATGGGGGAAACAGAGCGGTAACTCGTGAGACGACTGGCCGGGTCATCACAATGTGATACACAAAGAAATAGAGGTGTATGTTAACGACGTCATCATCAAATCCAAGAAAGCCACAGATCACATAGCAAACTTGAGGAAGTTCTTTGACTGGCTACGAAAGTACAATCTGAAACTGAACCACGCACAATGTGGGTTCGGGTTTCCTGATGGAAAATTATTGGGATTCATCGCCAGCCGCCGAGGAATCGAGTTGGACACGTCAAAGGTTAAAGCTATCCAAGAATTGCCACCACCAAAGAACAAGAAGGACGTGATGAGTTTCCTGGGACGTCACAATTACATCAGCCGCTTCATAGCACAGTCCACAGTAAAATGTGAACCAATTTTCAAAATGCTGAAGAAGGATGCTGCGACCAGTTGGACTGAAGATTGTCAAAAGGCTTTTGACAGAATTAAGGAATACCTGTCCACGCCACCAGTCCTAGTCCCGCCAGAACTTGGAAGACCTTTGCTACTTTATTTGGTCATACTAGATTGGGCTTTTGGTTGTGTTTTGGGACAACATGACGAGACAGGAAGAAAGGAGCAAGCCATATATTACTTGAGTAAGAAGTTCACACCTTATGAAGCACAGTACTCTCTGCTAGAAAGTACTTGCTGTGCTTTGACATGGACAGCTCAGAAATTGAGGCACTACTTCTGTGCCTATACCACATACAAAAATGGATCCTTTGAAATACATCTTTCAGAAGCCTATGCCCACCAGGAAGTTAGCCAAGTAGCAAATATTGCTGAGTGAGTTCGATATCATCTATGTAACTCAGAAGGCAGTCAAAGGACAAGCGTTGGCAGACCATCTTGCTGAAAATTCTGTAGGAGGAGAATATGAACCACTAAAAATGTATTTCCTGACGAAGAAGTGACATTCATAGGATAGGACATTGCTGAAACCTACGACGGTTGGAGAATATTTTTCGATGGAGCTGCAAACTTCAAAGGAGTGGGTATTGGAGCAGTCTTGGTGTCAGAGATAGGTCAACATTATCCGGTATCCGCAAAGCTTAGGTTTTAGTGCACCAACAATATGGCAGAATATGAGGCTTGCATCATGGGACTCAATTTGGCCATCGACATGAATATACAAGAGTTACTGGTAATTGGTGATTCGGATCTTCTGGTACATAAAGTTTAAGGAGAACGGGATACAAAAAATACTAAGATACTACCATATATGTACCATGTGCAAGAACTGATGAAGAGGTTCACGAAGATAGAATTCAAACATGTTTCAAGAATCCAGAACGAGTTCGCAGACGCACTGGCTACTTTGTCGTCCATGACACAACATCTAGATAAGAATTTCATCGATCCCATTCCAGTAAGGATCCATAGTCAGCCATCTTATTGTGCTCATGTTGAACAAGAAACGGACGGAAATTCATGGTTCCACGACATCAAGGAATATTTGGCGAAAGGAGAATACCCAGAGCAGGCGAACCATACTCAGAAACGCACAATGCGTAGGCTGTCCAATCATTTCTTCCAAAATGGAGGAATTCTGTATTGGAGAACACCTGATCTAGGACTATTAAGGTGTGTTAACGCCAAAGAAGCTTCCAAATTGCTCGAGGAAATACACGTCGGAACTGCGGGCCACATATGAACGGTTTTATTCTAGCCAAGAAAATACTCAGAGCTGGATATTTTTGGATGAGTATGGAAACATATTGCATCCGATATGTCCAAAAATACCACCAATTCCAGATACATGCAGACATGATAAGGGTGCCACCAAATGAACTCAATGCAACAAATGCACCTTGACCTTTTGCCGCTTGGGGAATGGATGTCATCGGTCCGATCGAGCCCACTGCTTCAAATGGGCACATGTTCATTTTAGTGGCCATCGATTACTTCACAAAATGGGTAGAGGCTGCATCTTACAAAGCTGTAACCAAGAAAGTCATCATAGATTTTGTCAGGGATCGTATTGTTTGTCGATTCGGGGTTCCCGAGTCCATCATCACTGACAATGCCACCAATATCAACAGTGATCTAATGAAATCCATGTGTGAAGCTTTCAAAATCAAGAACAAAAACTCCACAGCATACAGGCCTCAAATGAACGGAGCCATGGAAGCTGCCAACAAGAACATCAAGAAGATACTAAGGAAAATGGTAGAGAATCACAAGCAATTGCACGAGAAGTTACCATTTGCCTTACTGGGATATCGTACCACAGTACGCACATCAACTAGGGCAACTCCCTATTTGCTGGTTTACAGTAGCGAAGCTGTCATTCCCACCGGGGTAGAAATTCCTTCTTTAAAGATCATACAAGAAGCCGAACTCAGTGATGCAGAATGGATAAGGAGCCACTATGAGAAATTAGCCCTCATAGATGGAAAAAAGATGAATGCAGTGTGTCATGGTCAGCTTTATCAAAATAGAATATCCAAAGCTTTCAACAAAAAGGTCAGACCAAGACAATTCACACCGGGGAAGCTGGTGCTGAAGCGAATCTTCCCACATCAAGATGAAGCCAAAGGAAAGTTTTCACCCAATTGCCAAGGGCCCTACATGGTTCATAGGGTACTAACAGGAGGAGGACTCATACATGCAGAAATGGATCGAGAAGTTTGGCCAAAGCCTATCAATTCAGACGCAGTCAAGAGAAACTATGTGTGAGCACCTAATTTTGCCCCACATGAAAATAACTCCTAAAAATAGGCCAAAAATAATTTTAATGGATTTTAGAAGTTTTTCTTTATTTAGTTGCATTTCATGCATTTTTAATATTTTAAAATCAT
>NW_017677136.1:33408-33861 GCF_001879085.1 Nicotiana attenuata
AAACGTATAATAGTTGTTTGTAGTTAGTATTTTTTACGGTTTTTTTTTTTTGTTTTTCGTTAACTAGGATGTAGCAGAACTAGTCATCTAACATATAAAAATAACTAAAAATAAGAATCAGATGATTAAATATCAAAGGTTCACATTATCATTAACTATCGGATTGTTTTCTGTATTATTCCTTGTACTAGTTAATCACTAAATCTAATTGGTTTGCGCTATTTTTCTGTAAACTAACTCCTGAGATTATTAATTTGATTGGTGATTTAGAACAATTTCAATGAAGCCTTTTAAATTCATTGGTTTTGGGGTTGGGTAGTTTGTTGTTATCTTTATAAATCTATATTTGGGCTCTGATTTGAAATTGAGAAGATTGGTATCCTATACTGTGTTTGGGGCTTCTGTTGTTGAGCCACTAGAATAAACTTGAAGGATTTGTCAATTTTAATGTAG
>NW_017677137.1:0-33861 GCF_001879085.1 Nicotiana attenuata
GTTTGACAAAGTCTCTAGCGAGGTCGTCCCAGATGTGCCAACGAGATATATCCTGATCCATGTACCACTCGGAGGCGATACCCACCAGACTTTCTCCAAAATAGGCCATGAGTAACTCTTCTCTCCTTCCAGCTCCTCGTAACTGATTGCAATATTTCTTGAGATGAGCAATAGGATCACCATGCCCATCGTACTTTTCGAACTTTGGAGTTTTGAACCCCAGAGGCAAGTGCACATGAGGGAACATGCATAGATCAGTATATGACACACTTTTCTGCCCACTCAGACCCTGCATGTTCTTGAGGCTCTGCTCCAGGATCCTCATCCTCTTTGCAATTTCTTCCTGTTCGGGAGTTTTGGGAGTCTTTTCCTGTCCCGTTGTGAACTCGAATGGAGGTGGCTGAGGATAAGTATAAGTGGGGAACTGAGGAGGCTCCATTTGGACAGTAGGTGTTTGGAATGTAGAGGCTTAAGGATCAAAAGTGGGCCTAGGCAGTGCAGGCTGTGTTGTGGCTGAGCATGGGGGAGCGGTGAAGATATTGGAGGCCGCACCGGACATGAACACCTGGGGGCGAACCTCAGAAGGTGTTCCCACGAAATGAGCTGATATGGTGGGCTGTCCCAGTGGAGTGTTTGGATGACTGATGGGAATATTGGAGGTACCCGCTGATCTAGGGAACAGTTCGGGAAATCCGGGATAGCACTCGGCGACTCTCTTCCATTCGCCCAAGCATCCCACATTTCCATGACTCGAAGACGCAAGATCCTGTTCTCTTCAGCCGTTGCAGACTCCGAGGTCGGGACGCCCGAGATTGGGCTATCATCTGCGATGGGAACCGTTGGCAAGGTCATTTCTGAAGACATACCGATACTCCCCTTTGATCTAGTAAAGTATGGATGTGAAGCCAGGTTACCACGAAAAACCAACCACCGTTTCTATAAAACCTGGACTGAAGGTGACAGCAGCAAACGGTTAGTTTGAGACAAATAACTGATAGGTAATCACACGTTGGGGGTGTGATGCACCTATACACTTAAATGGGTTTCTACATGTTTTGCAACGGTTGCATGCTTCATCCCGGCTTTACTTATTCTTTCCATTTTCTTCTTTCCACTTTCACTCTTCCCTTTTCATCTCTCTTTTTGTTCTTCTTTTCTTTTCTTCTCTTAACTTTTCTCTCATTTTCAGTGCCTCATTTTTTTTCACTCTTTTTTTTTCTTTTGGTTATGGTCGAATCCTATGGAGATTGCCTGCGTATCATGACCAAGCATGAATCAGACCGAGCGTAGTTCTGAAAAAATAAATGCGAAAAGTAAGGAAACAATTTTTTGGGAATTTTCAAGTTTTCATTAATAAGACTTCTATTACAAAGATGTTAACTACTCATTTTCTTGGAAAGAAAAACTACAAACAGACTCAAAGTAAACCAAAATACAGCCTCGATGCTTGAAAAATCAGGAATACATTAAAGCTTGAACTACTGGGGCTCGCGGGGCATCATTCGGCCTCGCTGCGGGCCTATGTGCGAGACCCCCTTGTAGTCGCTCCAAATCACTCATAACTTGGCGGACGAAAGTCATCACCGCAGCAAAAAAGGTGGTACGAGTCATGTCCTTGCACGCTTGGCACTTCATGGTAATGTAGTCAGCGATGGTTCTGATCCTTTCTCTAATTCTGCCTTTTTCCTGAAGCAACCGCCCTATCTGCTGGTTCCGAGCTTCTAACACTTGAGAGTCATAAAAGTGCTGATTTTATAATTGCTGTATTTCTTTCTCCATTTGAGCCATCAGCTTATAACAATGCTCCCTATCGGCCTTGAAATCTTTAGCCTGTTGGGCCGCCTCATCCTCAAGAGTAGTTACCTTTCTTCTTAGACTAGTGATGGTTCCTTTATAGTTCCTCTTCATTTGCTGCACAAATCGTGCCCGTTCTTCTGCTTTCTTTGTCCATTGTGCCCGAATTTTTGCTAGACTATCTTCAGACTTTTCCAAGTCTTCTTGGCACTCGAGGACTTCCTTTTTTAGACCACTTATAAGTCTTTCATCAGCCCGGCTTCTTTCCGAGTTATTGGCAGCTATTTTCATCTTTCTGATCTGAGCTTTAAGGGCCTCATTTTCCTGGGTCAGTTTCTTCTTTTTTCCCTCGTCTGCGGCGGCTTGAACACCATTTTCAAATTGAAGCTCCATGACTTGCCTTTCCAATTGGCTTATTTTGGCTCTATACTCATTCTCCTTAGTCAACCAATCCCATTGTACCTGGGCCCCATCGGTAAACTGTTGGACATGCGGCCTCTTTGCGGGTCTTTCAGGAATCTGGAATCTCTTGCCGAACCAAACCATGTACTTAGGGTCCACTTCCCCTCTAGCTCGGTCTCGCACTATGGTCTTAGGTTTAAGAAACCTACACTCATTCCATACTTGGCGAATTTTCCCTTCTGGAAATACGGCTTTTGGGCCCAGTTCAATGACATGTTTACTCAAGTCTTCATCATTGTGGACGGTTTGAAATCTTCCTAACTGTCGCAAAACCCTGTAGGGAGCATAGGGCTGGATGCTCCGGATGCCCATCAAGAGGATATAAGACACTTCAGCTGACATGTAAACTGCTTCGGTGGCAGGAAACCATCCAAATGCCCACTCAATCTTTTCGGCAGTCAAGGATCTCAGATGTGCAAGCCAAGCTTCAGTACCCGTAGGGAATTCAATACCTGCTACCCGGCTTTCAAATTCTTCAATGCAGCTCAACCCGGTCAAACCATAATTCATGTACCCAACCCGGTGACAGAGGTGTTCTTGCATCCATAACTGTAGTAACAAATTGCAACCCTGGAAGAACTTTCCCCCTTCCCGACAGATAGTCAAGGCTCTATAGATTTCAGATACGATCAGAGGAACCACAGTGCTATTGGCTTTCTTGATAGCAACATCGATCATTCCCACAAGACCTATATCTATATTCCCATCTTTTCGTGGACAGACCACAATTCCCAAGAAAGCTACCATGAAAGCTAAACCCCGCCTTGCTTCCCATTTGTCTTTGTTTCCGGCATGGGTTAGCCTAGTGTTTGGCTTTTCAAAACCTCGGGGGTTACCATATCGATGGTACAAGAAATGGAGTGTGCAATACCCTTCCGATAGATTTCCATCCTGAACATCCCGACTAATACTCAGTAGATCCAGAAATCTGTGTGGAGATACCGGTCTTGGTGCCAACGGATATCGGCTTCTAAGATTTCCATTAAGGCCTGCATAACCCGCAACTTCCTCCAATGTAGGTGTGAGCTCAAAGTCAGAGAAACGGAACACATTGCGAGTCGGGTCCCAGAAAGGTATTAGAGCTTCAATTATGTCCAACCTTGGCTTGACGTTCAATAATCCGACAAGGCCTCCCAGAACTTTTGCCACTGTTTCTCTACTGCCTTTTCCTAGATCATCCCACCATATGTGGAGCTTCAAGGGGATCTCATTAAAGACTGTGAAGGGTTCAATTTCATTCGTGCTCATCCTGCACATTTATTAAGGTGATTTAAAGACGTATTTTAACCTAAGAGAAAAAGTAACATCATTTTCATTTAAAAATTTTCATTACAAAAACAAGGTTCCGGACTTTGCAGATACGGCCTTTTAGCACTCGGGGAAGAAGATTTTAAGGCTGTGCCCGCTAACCGTTAAAAATGACCCAAGGTAGCTGTTCTTGCAAAAACAGCCTTCCGGCGCCCTTTTGGGGACATTCGGCTTATTTTTAAACAAGAATGGCATCACCCCACTTATTTGTGACAAAAACTAAATTTTTGTTTTTTGTTTTTTGGGCTATTGTAAAAAGGGGAGTTGGAACCGATGAGGGTTGCCTACGTATCCCACAACCGGTGGGAATCAAACTGGCGTAGTTCGGGCAGATTTGACAAAACCAATATTTTTGAAAACAAAACCCTTATTTTTTTTATTTTCTCAAAAATCCGGCAGAGTTTCAGTACTATTTGAGTATTGGTTTTTCAAAACAGGTGATTACCCTCACTTAACCCTAACATTGCTATTCTCTTTTTAACTCTCTCCCATTATTTACAAGTCGGTCAACATGCAAAGCTGAGCAAATAAATGCACAAGTAGCAAGTAAGATGCATCAGGATGGTCTTTTCATTTCAGGTCACCTGTCCTAGACGGACCCAACCCCTGTGTTGAGTCCCCTAAGTCAAATGCACGTGATGCATACAAACGTTCCTACTAGGGATCCGACATGAGGCTTTGTTATACTAGGTTTAAAACCTGGGTTTATTGTTCTAGACCTGGCTTACCCGAGCGGACAACTCGAGCCGGGGGGGGGGGGGGTCAGCGTACTGGGGATACAGAAGCTCCGCCGGCTTAGCAACTTGTCCGAACCTCGTTCTAAAATGGGATAAGACTCTAAACAGAAGAGAAGTCACACGAAGTGCACCCTTCTCCATGATGTAGAAGACTCAGAAAGAGGAAGGGTTTCGTAGCAGTTTATATATACAATTCAACAAATATCAAAGCGGTAAAGCATTTAGCACATTTAGCATGAAACATGTAGGAAAATTAGATAAAGCCAAATATAACAGTTATTCTAAGCTCGAATTCTTGAACCCTGAACCGAAATTCTGGGTTCGTGTCCCCAGCAGAGTCGCCAGAGCTGTCACACCTCCTTTTTTACACACCACCCCCGGAAGGATAGTGTATAAGGGAGTTTTTCCAATTTAAGTGACATTATTCGAAATGGGATTATTTATTATCAGAGTCGCCACTTGGGATGGTTTTTTGTGTCCCAAGTCACCGGTTTATTTTGAATCCCAAATCGAGGAAAATTTTGACTTTCCATGTGAAGTCTGCGAACCAGAAATTCTGAATAAGGAATTCTGTTAACCCGAGGGAAGGTGTTAGGCACCCCCGGATTCCGTGGTTCTAGCACGGTCGCTTAAACTATTACAATTAGCCTATTATCTGATTTTAATACATGTTCAAACCTATGTGCATTTTAAACTATTAATCGCGTTTTAATTAATTTTAAGGACGATTGAACGTCGTTTAAAATATGTCTTTGGATCGCGTCACATGAAATGCACCCGCAATCCGAAACACATTTATTCAACGTTTTAGGATTTGGATTTGGGTCACATGAAATGCACGCCCGAGTTTAGGAAGGTAATATTATTAAAAGATGCGCCTAAAGCAACTAACGCGTTGTTAACTTTGCGAGGGCCATGAAAATTCGCTAAATGGTACGCCTCGAATTCTAAGTATTTTAAAGAAAATAATTAAAGATGGCCACGCAATTTATGATTTTCATTTGGCGCGGCGCACCTCGATTTTATTTTTAAAGGATATTCGACTAAAGCTTGAAAGGCCATGGACTATTGTGTTATCTAAGATGGCCCTCCAAAATTATTCTAATGGTCTTGCTAATTAACTAAAGTCATAAGGATTGGTTTCAAGAGCTAAGTGCGGGCTGTGGATTTAAAGTCTAATGGCCAAACACAAGAACACACGTGTGACACAGCTGGGCCTGAAGGAGAGGCCCAATGCTTTAATACTTGAAGTTACTAAAGCTGACTACATACTAGCGCATGGTCTGGGCCATGTTAATTAACTGGAGGCCCACCTCAAAGCAGAAAAACATTTCGGGGCCTCAGTTGTAAAGTTGTCCAATCTTTTGGGCCCATGTATCAACAAACAGGCCCATTTTCAATCACCTGGGCAGCCTCCTATATCATTTGCACTTCAAATAACAAGTATATAAAAAAGGAATTTGAATTTTTTTGTTTATTTTTTTTTAAGTTCGGAACTACTGATTTGATATCACAACAACGAGTTTCCAATCATAAGCTACTCATGATCCAATTTAAAACAACTAAAACAATTATTGACATATTACCAAATCGATTTCCTTGAAAGAAAACATAAGTCCAGTATTGGATTTAACAGCCCAGGTGTCCAGGCTCGAAACACCTGAGATCTGACCCTAAATTAAGCATGAAAACCAGTGGTAAAATGTACAGGAACTCCTCATAATATCACACTGATTACACACTCGAAATTAACTAAAATGACTTAGTAATGAGTTTAGCGCTACTGATGTATCTTCCACCCATGTAAATGCAGACCACATAACTTTTCAAATCATACAATTACATCAACATCCATCTATTAACCTTGGCTAGAATGATATCGACGCATTTGAAGGTATAAACATAACTGAAATGACCAGCATGCTCAGACATCTATTTACAGCATTTTAACAATTCTCAAGTAAATTTAAGCTTTGGAGTCTAATTAATTCTACAATAATTCATGGAATGGAAAGCCTAAAAATCAAAATTCAACATAAAATCCAGCATTCAAGCCTCAACTCTTATTTCATCTTCAAACAAGGAGTTACATCTGTAGATTTGGGAGTAAATACCTGGAAATTTGAGGACAAAAGGCAGAGAAGGAGTATCAGCAAACAGTATTGAGAATCAGCAACAGCAATCAACCCAGTTAAAACCAAAATCGAGATAGAACAGTCCTAAAATCCCTCTCCAATCAAAAGTGAACCAAGGAACTTCAAATAGGTTTAATCTCGATCTATTTCGACCCCAAGCAAAGACTAAATAGCTCCAGTAATTTGGGAGTTCTTCGAGTTGAAACAGAAGCACCAATGGAACGGTATTGTTTTTGTTTAATTGCAGCTCTTCGAATTCCAGACTCTAATTCTCAGAATTTTTGATCTCTACAACTCTGGGCTCTCAAATTTTTTTTTAGGCTCTAAAATCTCCAGGCTCTCCCATTCTTTTAGCTCTAAAATCTGGCTCTCCAAAACTGACTTCTAAAGCAAGGAAGGCATGCCTTTATAGGCAAGCAATTAGGGAAGCCCTGCAGATTTATTTTTACCCTTTTAGTCCTTTTTAATTTCTGTTTTTAGCTTAAAAGTCCTTAGGGTACTGACTTGTTACCCAAGTTATACTACTTAAGTTCTGAAATTCAAATTGGAACCCCAATCTAGAAGGTTCTAGGGGGTTTTCTGTTATTGCAGGACTCCTTAATTAAATTACCCCAATTACCCTTGATTTTACCCCTGAAATTACTAACCTAGGTTAAACTAACACCAAGTCTAACTACACCAGCCCTTTTAACTTGGTCAATGATGACCATAGTTACCTACAAGGGCTTGGAATTATTCAGTAATAACCAAACGACATTCAATTATAAGAAAACCCCCAAAATTTGAATACAAATCCAAACAACCCTAATTTAGGCTTGAATTAACTACTGAACTCCGAATTGAAAACTACTACTATCAATTATCAGTCAAACAGAAAACAAGGAAACAAACAAAATTAATCAATAACACAGAATCATGCTATATCAGTACGAACAAGGAGAAGAAAAAAAATCAGAAACTTGAAACAAAATCTAAGAACACTGAGCAAGCAAACATCAATGCACAAACTAGATTAAAATTCACATACAAGGTGAAATAAATAAAAATAAAACTAAGAAAACTTACCAATTAAACCTGAACACGACTGACCTTCCAATTTCAACCACGAGATAATGTCAATCAACTGTTCTTTGTCAAGAACAGTCAAATGACATTATCCCATGGTGAAATTGAGCCTAAAACTCGCGAAGACTGGAGGAGAAGCCTCGCAAATTCAGAATCCAAGTTGAACTCTTAGGGCTTAATTTTGATTTGAAATTCGAGAGATTTGGGGAATATTTGAAGGAAAAGGAGTGCGGATTTGGAATGAGGGGGAGACGAGGGTTCAAGGGTGTCAATTTGGTGGTGGTTGGTGGTGGCGCCGCCGGACACGGCGGAGGAGTCCATGGCGGCGCTAGGGTTTCGGGATTTGGGGGAGTTTCAGTAGGTTTTGAGGCGAAATGATGGTGGATCGATGATGAGGAGGTGAAGATAGCTCTGGTGTGAATTTGAGGGCCATTGGACAATCGCCGCCGGCGGAGGCGATTTCCGGCCGGCGGCAGATGGCGGCTCAGGGCGGAATTAGGGTTTGGTGAGAGAGACGAGGGGGAGGGGGTTCTGAGGGGGGTAGGGTATGTTAGGACACTTATATATTTTTTGATCTAGGCTCTCATCCGTTGGATTAAACAACCTAGACGAATGAGATTAATTGGGGACCAAACTACGTCGTTTTGGGTTATGGGGGACTGGACCGTATTTTTGGGCCGGGTTTTGGGCGTTTTTGGACGGGTATCAGTGATTTAATGGCTTGGGCTGGTGAATTGTATTAGCCTTGGGCCAATTGTCCCTTTTTTCTTTATTTCCTTTTCGTTTAACTCCTTTTCTTTTGTTTATTTTCTTTTCTTTTTTTCAAAACTAAAACTAAACCTAAAAAATTAATTCAACCTACCTAATTAAGATATAATTAAAACTACTACTAAAATACCAATTTAAAGGAAACTAATAAACCTCAAAGCTAAAATTTAAACCAAACAAAACAAACCAATTTTTTTTTTTTGATTTTAGTACTTTTGTAAAAACCCTAATTACTAATTGATCTAAAAAAATATAAAATTAAATCCTAAATGCCAATGCCATATTTTTGTATTTTTTATGAATTATCTAAACTAATCATGCGCATACAAATGCAAATACACACAAAAATTATGCAATTAAATCCTAAAAATCAAATAATTTAAGGATAAATCCTAAATCTAAGGAGTCTGTAGGAGTAAATCATGCGAGGCAAAAATCACGTGCTCACAATAAATCACACGAGTGAAAAGATATTAACCAAGTTGGGATTCAAGAATAAAGTCTACAGCAGATTAAACATTTCAAACAGATAAATCTGAATCATACCAAAGGAAACATATTCAATACATTGTAGGTTGCTACTCATAATCGCCACAATACCCTATGTCTTGCTAGTGAATATGCTGAAAATAATTTAGTTTCAATAGAAGTAGCATAATAGGTTTGGGAATTAGGATTTGAGTTTAATTACTTGTTGGCTTGTAAGTGTTTCATAATTCCAAGGCCCATGAAAAATATTTAATGCTTTATTATTTTTAAACTTAACATATAAATATATTTTTTACATTCTAAATTTGTTCGTTATGGTTCGGTTCGGTATTTTTTCGATTTAATTTCATAAAATAAAAAGCTACCTTAATTATCTGTACGGTTATAGATTTATATAAAACTTATGGCTTTATTAAAAGAAACCTAAAAATCGATTCGGTACGGTTTGGTCGGTTAGTCGATTTTTAAATATCCATTGACACCCCTAGATAGAGCCATTACTTAGGGTGATGCATTGACTAGTGCCACGGGCATACACAGATTTTTTTGTAAGCGGTGTCGATATTTACTATATAAAAGTGTAAAATAAATAACATTAATTATCATATTTCTAAATGAGTAATAGTCATAGTGCATTAATCTTGTGGAGTCTTAAGTTAGAAGAGGGTCGAGTTCAATTCTACTTAACCACAATTTATAACAAGAGGCTCTTCAAATATTTGCCAAAAATATGTTCTAGTCCGATCTCTTAAAGCAAATACAGGAACCTAACCAGCATACCAGACGAGAATACATGTCAAAAGGTGTCATTTTGTATTTGTACTCGTTTCGATATGGTATAATTACATATGCTTAATAAAAAATTTCGATGAAGTAATATCGCGTGACACCGCTTCGTCCACTATATGTCCGCCCCTGGCCAGTGCGTTAGGCAAGCTCTTTGTAGTTTATTCCACAATTTTCCAACTATAATCATTTGTTTTCCGAACTTACTGATCAAACTAATTCGAGTTGGCATTATATTAGATATTTATTTCACAACTTCAGATCTATCAAAAGGGAAAATTCTCATTGTTATTTTTTCATCAACTTGGTAAGCAAGTTAAAATCATAATTTCCATAGCTTAGAAACTAAAACTGATGTTACTGAAATACCTCAACTGCTTTCCCATAACAACTGTTCTTTCTACTCTAACCTTATTAATGAGTGTTGGTTGTTACTGAAGGATGTGGAGAACCCAATGATCCGGCACAATTTTCGTGAGGGGCACAATTTTCGTGAGGGGAACAGACTTGCGCATAATTTGTCAAAGGAAGGATCCAAGCAATCAAGCAATACTGCCTTATCAACAATGTTCCACCCACCGAATGTTTTTTGGAAGTTGCTACAGGAGTACAAAACTGGAGTACCTACTACTTGATTAGTATCTACCGATGTTAAAAAACTAGCGAGCTTGGGGACTTTAATAGTTTTTGTAATATGGCTAGCAGGCCCTTTGACTCAATCGTTTTTGATGCCCCTAATGAGGCATCACCTCTATGTAACTTAATTATTAATATAAATTTTGTCGTTCTAGCAAAAAAAAAAAAAAAAAAGGCAAACAAGTGAAAATATTACTTACAACAAACAAATATACATTTTTGTAATGTAAATATTACAACTTCCGGTCACGTCTTTTGTAATAAGGTTATTAAGGTGTGTAAAAAACATTTCCTACAAGTACTTCCCATCTGTAGCTGTATTAATGAAGTAAAATTAATATAACGTAATTCTTTAGTATAATAAACCTAACGGCTAGTTTTTGGTGCAATATAGGGAAATACAATTACGACCGCTAGATCTGCTCTATATTATCTAACGGCTACTATTTCAAAAAAATAAGACCGTTAGAACTGTAGCGCCGATTCTACAGCTTCAAAAAGGGGTCTTCTTCATTGTACCAAAATCCATAGTTTCTCAGAGGCTTTTCAGAGAGAGGGTAAGGGGGAGAGAGGGGGAAGGAATCAAGATTTGGAAATTTCAAGTTGATATTTTCTCTGTAATGGCTTCAAGAAACGTTCTTCAACAGCAGAATATAGGTTAGTATACTGGGTTTTTTGTTTTTCTTTCTTTACTTAACTTTTGTTGATTCCTTTTGGGGTTTCTTGTTAATTTTGATCAAAGATTATTCGTGTTCTTGAGGGGTTTTTTGACTACTGATCCTGAACTAAATCTGAACGTGAAAAAATGGATAGCTTTTTGTTTGTCTTTTTTGCCATTCTCCTAAAGTGTATTTGGACATTGAAAAAGATGGGTTGGTGTTTAGGGGGTGTTTGAACTAATTAAACTATCTGGAGTCTATCTTGATCTAATGTTTATCCACCTGAAGTAAACCTGAATATAATGATTGTGTAATCTGAATTTCGCATGTAATGTCTTTGAAGGTATAAATAATTTGCAGAAATTCCATAAACCTTTTGGCATATCTATCAAGAGATATTACTGTAACTAAATTGGATTTTACCAAGTTTTGTGAAAACCTGATTTAAGAAGAAGAAAAACAAGAGCATGGATCTACTTAGATTTTTTTTTTGTCTTTGTAAACTTTAGGGAATAAATCTCCATTGTAATTGGGCGAAAATCTTAAGGTTTATGGCATAGAATTAGTACTTTTAACAATTTAACACTGATCCATTGCCACCTCTTCAATGTAATATGATATAAAAACAACTCTTGCAATGTTAATACTAAAGATAAGACTTGTACATTGGTCAGGTGAGGCAGTCCCCGGGGCGTTAAAGCAGAAAAATATGGCAGCAGCAGCACAAGGGAGAAATCGCAAGGCGCTTGGTGATATTGGGAATAATTTGGTAACTGTTCGTGGTGTCGAGGGAAAGCCACTTCCTCAACGCCCCATAACGAGGAGCTTTTGTGCACAATTGCTCGCTAATGCACAAGCAGCAGCTGAAAACCAAAAGGTTTAATATTATTATAGTTTCTCTTAGTATTTTTAACAAGTTCTATCAAACAGTTATACTAAAAAGGTTGTTGGTCTTCTATATTCATTTGTAGAAATCTATGGTTGTTAACGGGGATGCACCGATTGTTGCTAAAGGAGCTCTACCGGTTAAAGCTGCAGCAAAGAAACCAGTTCAAAAGAAAGCTGCTGTTAAACCAAAGCCTGATGTGATTGAAATTAGTCCTGATACTGAAGAAGAAGTGAAGGAAAATAAGCAAAAGAACAAGGCTGGTGTTGATTCTTCAGTAAAGAAAGCAACTCTTACTTCAACTCTCACTGCTAGGAGCAAGGTGAGAACTATTCATTTAGTTCTGAAACAATGATATTCAGTCATATTTTGTTGTCTGATTTGTCTTCTGTTTTCAAAGGCTGCCTGTGGACTGAGTCATAAACCAAAGGTCCAGATTGTGGACATTGATGCTGCTGATGTGAATAATGAGTTGGCTGTGGTGGAATATGTTGAGGATATTTACAATTTTTATAAGATAGCTGAGGTATATTTTTGTGTTTTTTAATTTGCATTTTGTTAACAAATCTTGATTAACACTAACTATGGTTATTGTCTTTGTGTTTACACTAGAATGAGAGCAGAATTCATGACTACATGGATTCACAGCCTGAGATAACTGAAAGGATGAGAGCTATTCTGATTGATTGGTTGATTGAAGTGCATCACAAATTTGAGCTTAGTCAAGAGACTCTTTACCTTACAATCAATATCGTCGATCGTTACCTTGCGGTGACGACTACATCAAGGAGGGAATTACAGTTAGTAGGCATGAGTGCTATGCTCATTGCCTCTAAATATGAAGAAATTTGGGCTCCTGAGGTACATTTCTTCAAGTCACAAGTTAGTTTCCCATTTTTAATTAAAGTTGCTAACAACCAAATTTGATCCTGAACTTTTATCAGGTGAATGACTTTGTGTGCATCTCAGATAAAGCTTACAGTCATGAGCAGGTGTTGGGAATGGAGAAAAGGATTCTTGGCCAATTGGAGTGGTATTTAACAGTTCCAACACCTTATGTGTTCCTCGTCCGCTTTATCAAAGCTGCTGTTTTTGATGCACAAATGGAAAACATGGTTTATTTCCTGGCTGAATTGGGGTTAATGAATTATGCAACAAATATATACTGCCCATCCATGATTGCTGCCTCAGCAGTCTATGTTGCTCAACACACGCTGAATTGCACTCCGTTTTGGAACGACACACTGAAATTGCATACTGGTTTCTCAGAGTCTCAGCTACTGTGAGTAACACAAAATTTAGCCATTTTTTCTTCCTGTTGAATATACTACTTATATATATATATTTGTACACTGACACAGGGGTTGTGCAAAGTTGCTGGTAAGCTATCACATGGAGGCTCCAGAACACAAGCTGAAAGTGATTTACAAGAAGTATTCCAAACCAGAGAGAGGTGCTGTTGCACTGCGACCTCCAGCCAAATCCCTCTTGGCTGCTTCTTCATATGAATGAATAGGAACTGGGGCTCTATTTTCTTTTTCATTTCTTTCTTGTATTTTCCATAAAACACAATGCATTGAAAAAGGAATAATTTCAATTCCGTGGTGAAGCAATTTTATTTAATCAACAAATATATGAATCTTTTAGTTGATTTTGCATTTATTTTACATGGACGTTTGTCATTTCATTGGATATATATTATGGAGGCAAAATAGCCTAGGAAACACTTGTTGTTGTTCCGGTTTGACATTCCGGTCTCTGTGCTCCACAAAGTTTCATCCTCTACTCGATCAAAACTAATATTTTGAACGCTTATGACCATTGACCAAGCTTATATGGCATTGAATCTACTGATTTTGGACGAAATGCGTGAAATGCATATGTGGCATTGAATCTACTGAGTTGGACGAAATGCGTGAAATGCACGCGTAGAAAGCGAGCGTAAATAACGAAATTGATTTTTTTAAAAAAGATATTGTTAGTTTATTATTAAAAAGTTCCCCTCCCCTTCGTGTTTCTTCTTCCCCCAATCCAGCAACCCTTCTTTGCTAACTCCTCTCATACTTGCCTTCATATACTATCAGTCCTAAGACACCTCTTCAATATCGCAAACAAATTGTCTTTCACCTCTGATTTTTGCTTCCATTTTGTTTGTGAAAGAAGAAAACCAAATCTAAAAGTAAGTAAATAAACAACACTTAATTTGCTAATAATATAAGCTAGCAGGAGAGATCTCATTGAGATAATAGAAGCTGGAAACCCAAATGAACATGGGTTTTCTTTTTTCTTTTTTCAAACAATTTCTGTTCATAAAAATAATTAAGATTTTATGGGTCTTCTTGTTGAAACAATATCTTGAAATCTTCATAAGTAGGATTGAGATCTTCACAGAAGAGTGCGACTTGAATGATTCCAGTGTCTTATTTCGGACGGGGCTGCGATTTGTAACGATTTAAGAAGTATTAATTCTATCACTATTTGATTTTCTTCTTTTTCTTTCTTTGTTTGTCTTCATTTTTTAATGAACTGATTGCTGGGTGTATTTGGGGTAATAGAGCTAGAGAATTTTTGGGGTTGTGAAGGTGAATTAATGGAGGGGGGGCTATTTGGGGTGCTGAACATAACAGGAGATAGAGAGCAGAGGGGAGGAGTGAAGTGAAGTGAAAATAAAATAAAAAATAGAGTAGAAATTTTTGAAATAAAGTGACAAAATAATGATGTGGCATAAAAAATCTGAGGTGGACATGGACGTGCACTTTGTGAAGTATAGGGACCGGGATGTTAAATCGAAATAAGTATAGGTATCCCTAGACTATTCTGCCTATTATGGACGGACACATGTCATTGTCATCGAATCACAAAGGAAAATTAGTGGAATCAAAGTCAATTTCTAATCCTAATATATCCTTCTTGCCCACGAGGTTGCCTTTATCATTATAACCAAACAAAACCCACGTAACCCACCACTAACATCGAGCACCCAAAATATTCCTTATCTGTTAAATCACATAAATAATCAAATTAATTAAAAAATGCATTCTAAGTTATCTTCATAACTCACAACCTAACGCCTTCTTTCGTTGAAAGCTCATTTGATGAATTAATAAAATAAAGGGTAATTTGTTAGTTGATCTCCTTTGTTTTTGGTAAAATTAGTCGAAGTGCGCACAAGATGGCCCGATACCAAGGTTATCAAGAAAATATTAAAACATCCTAATCAGTTCTCTCTATCTTTGGATTAACAAGGTGAAGACTGGCTGAAGACAACTTTTTTTTCTTTTATCGGTTTTCTTTTCTAAATTACTTTTGACATTTTTTTCTTTCACTTTCTGCACCATTGAAGGTACAGTATTTAATGAACAGTTTAATAGCTCATAAAAAAAAAAAAAACAAGAGCATATTTCAGTGTGGCTTAAGATCCGCTCTTGTTATTTATTTTAGATATTACAAATTCAAATTTGAATGACAAAATATATCTTGTTTTAAAAGCAAGTCTACGTGTTTGCACATGTAAAAGTTTCAATTTTGTTAATACGAAAATACTGTTAAGAGAGTGGCTTTTGTTTGGAAGAGGAGATAAAAATAAGATTCTTGAAGCATATTAAATAATTCCTCTATTTTGATTTATGTAAATTTGTTGTATCTAAGTAATATACAACAAATTTAAAAGGCATTTTCGGGGCGAGCTTTGGGGCGAGGCGCACCAAAAACGCCCTGAGGCGATGGTGTGGGGCGAAATTCTCAAGAGCCCAGCAATTTGGGGCGTACGTCCGGACGTTCGGGCGTATGCTCGGGCGTTTGAGGCGCGTTTTTCTAGTGAGGCGTAAGCCCTAGAGACTTTTTCAAATTAAAAGAAAATTTGTTGAATAAGTCCTTCATATAATACCCAAATTCTCAAAAGTCAGCTTGGTAATTACTCAAACGTTTTAAAAAGGAATTGAAATGTACTCCCTATGTTCCAGTTTATGTGAACCTATTTCCTTTTTGGTCTGTTCCAAAAAGAATGACCTCTTTCTAAATTTGGTAACAATTTAGCTTAAGCAATAATGGATGATAATTCACCTTCATCTACTACTCTCCACTCTCCACCACCTTCATCTACTAAGCAATCATGGGCAACCTCCCACACTCCACCAATCAAACCCTCCAAATTTCTCCTAAACCACCTGACATCAACCAAGATCATAGAGGTAATAATTCTCCTTCTACTATCACACCAACCCTCCATCATTTAAAGATATACTCTTACTGTACTCTATAAACGAACAAATCACCCAAGTCCCCATGGATCCAGTAATTCTTCACGCTTACCCCATGCTACTCGATTATCCAACACAGGATTTACCTGACCCAAACAATTGCTCTCAAGAAATCCAAAATATTAGTGAAAGCCTAAAAGTCCCCCTATCAGTGGATGATCTCCAAAGGATTTATCAACCTTGGAAGTACTCCCTCATAATTAAGCTCATGGGGAAAAGAATCCTCCACCAATACCTTAAAAGGAAAATATATTAATTGTGGAAGCCAATTGAAAACTTCAACCTAATGGACCTTGGGGCAGACTACTTTATAGTCAGGTTCAACAAGGAGGAAAATATGTCAAGAGCCTTGATTAACGATCCTTGGTTCATTAGATTTTGATCTTTCAGTACAAAATAGACCCCAATTTGTAGCCCGTGAAGCCAAATAATTAAAGTCACAGTATGGTTTTGTCTACCTCAACTCCCCACAGAATTTTATGACTCAACAATATTACGAAAAATTGGTAACACAATTGGTAAATTACTTAGGATTGATGCATATACATCATCTACTCTAAGAGGTCCCTATGCTAGATTATGTGTGGAAGTTTCAATGGAAGTACCAGTTAAGCCTTTTGTTTACATTGGTAATTATAAACAGCAAATCCATTATGAAGGGGACAATTTCTTATGCAAGAATTGTGGTAGGTTAGGCCATAGCCAATCCAAATGTCCAATTATTTTACAACCTTCAAATTCCAAGAAGCAGCAGGATATAGAAGACACTACCATACGACAAAGTGTCCAAGGAAATTGGGTAACTGTTTCATTCTCCAAGAACAAAGCTACCAATCCAAAAGCAACTCCACCAACAAAGGTAGCAAATCCAGGTATGAAGTCCAAAATAGTTGATGCGGACACAGGTAAGTTTCTCAATTCCCTAAAGTATAAATATGTGAAAAAAAATTCTGTTACTCCTTCCATTCCTGATACTAGAGTCAAGCAATCTGTAGAAAGTAATGTTAATACCCCCTCCTCCAAAGTTGGTATTCAATCAACCAATCAATTTGAGCTACTAGAAAGTATGCCCATGGTTTGTGAAAACAATTCCAAGATGAAACCGGCCATAATCTCTTCCAACCAATAAAATGCAAATGGGGAACAACAACACCATACACGTGGACAAAGATAAGACAACTTTGGTATTGTCACCCCAATCATTAGACAAAATTCCACAAAAAAAAATGAATAACAAACACCCGACAACCTCTAACATTTGCAAATTAATTAATTCTTCACAAAATACTCCTACCCAACCATCAACACCCCCCTACATCTCTAATACTTCCAAATAACACTTGGAATTGCATGCAAAAGAGGATTGCCAATTGGTAGACTCCTCAATACACTTGGCATCAACCATATCTCCCCATGATCTTATTAATTACCACACGCCAAATCAAGTATCCTCCGGGCAGAAAGAGAATTCAATAGGGATCATTAACCCTACACTGGCTACCTTTCCTAATACAACCACTAAATTAATAAATCACTCACAAGAAGAAAATGCCAACACTTCCATTCTCAGCAAGAAGAAGATTTCGCCTAGTCCATATTCCCCACCACCACAGAGTTCTAACAATGGACAACTTGCCACCACTGCCACCCAACTTCCAAACCAACCCCTCTTCTTCACATCACCACCACAGCCACAAAATTACCAACCAAATTTTTGGCTGGAAGCAGACATTCTGGGCCATGCAATAACATTCAACATACAAATTAATGGGCAGGAAATGGTTATAATAAAAAATACTCGATATCTAGCCCAGTTAATATTGGAGGGAATGCACATTGCAATGAACAACTACACAAACCAAGCTTGGATCAACAACATTCTTCATCCCCTAGCTCCCAATATGAATCACATGTTAATCCAAGCCATGCAGGAACAGTGGAATCTACCACAAACTCCAAACCAATTCATCAATCTCCTAATGAATCTCCCTTCTTTCCACCAGAGGAGAACATGAACATCAACCCCATTTTCATGCCTTGGAACCACCATGCAAACCAGGAACAAAACAATCTACCCAACATGGATCCAGTCAACTTGGAACCCAACCCCCAAGTTAATGTGCCAGAACAAAACAAAACCCAGTTCAACATCCAGTAGAGGGAGAAGAAGAACCCCCTCAACAAGGTACTCAACTGAGCGTGGAATTTTTAAGCCTAAACGAGGTAAAAATGTCACGACCCAAAATCCACTAGTCGTGATGGCACCTAACCCAACCCACTAGGTAAGCCAACTAAATACTATCCAATTTCAACATTTCTAATAAGTCAATAAAATAAATAAATTATCTGGATCTATTGCATTTTCACGGACTGGTAGTATAAATCATGAGCATCTAAGAATAGAGTTTACAAAGCTAATATGAAGAAAATACATCTTCTATTTGAAAAGTACATAAACAGAATTTTATAATCTAACGCTACCGTGAACAAGAGGCAGCTACAGCAGGAACACAGGTACGCCTTCAAATCCAGCAACTATCGAACGCGGCAACATCGACATCCGGGTATCTGCACGCACAACTGACCCCATGTACTCAAAAAGTAACAAACCTAAACTCAGGTTGAAAGTAGTGACGAGCTGGAACATAGGTCGGGTCTAACACCAATAACCAATAGCTGTTCATAACAATGTAAAGCATATAAATACGAAAGTAACTCTAAGATAAAATGCTCAGCCTTCTCACAGTTTTTCCGAAAAATAGTTCCGCCTTTCAAGAATATCAGTGAAAACCCAAATTCTTTACCAAAATCATCGTGAAATATGAGATAGTTTGAAAAGAATTGTATTTCTTTTTCTAAAATCCTCTTCACAATAAATAAGATGTTTTATTTTCTTTTCAAATAGCAAGTGTGAGATACCTCTCTATGATCACATATCAATGTGTGTAAAAAATCATGAATGACGTGATACGGTACATCATGAGGAAAATGCGTCTCTATGCATGTATGCCATATATGCTTGCCAATGCCATGTATCTCAGAGATGAATCATGTACTCACACTCTCAGAATACTCAACCACACTATATCATACTTTCCACTCATCATACTCAACCGCTCGGTACTGTATATGGCCCATACGGCTCTGGGAAATCCATCCCGGAACATATACAACACTAACTAGAAGTCACCCAGTACCGAGGAAAAAGGGCAATCCAACCCTATGGAGAGATCCATCTCCAGGTATCAAGTACTTCGGACAAATCCATGTCCAGGGAAATCCATCCCTCAATAATATATAAATGCTCAACCACTCGGTACTGTATATGGCCCATGCGGCCCAGGGAAGATCCATCCCGGAATATATACATCACTGACCATCAGTCTCTAGTACCGAGGAAAACAAGCCAATGCAGCCTCACGGAGAAGATCCATCTCCATACCAAGGGAAGATCCATCCTTGAATATAATCAATCGCGCCCATTGGGGTGTGCAGACTCCGGAGGGGCTCCTTCAACCCGAGCGCTATAACAAGCCAATCATGGCATAAATCAATCAGGCCCTCGGCCTCACTCAGTCATAAATCAATAAAACATGCTGCGGCGTGCAGCCCGACCCCATAACTGCCACTCATAATCAGGCTCTCGGCCTCACTCAGTCATCAATCTCTCCAGTCTCACCCACGGGCTCACAATATCATGAAAACTAACCCGGAATAATGATATGATGTATCAATAAGTAACAACTGAGACTGAGATATGATATGAATGCATGAATGCGACTGAGTATGAAATATCAATGAAATCAATGAGATAACAGCAAGAAACGACCGCTAGGGGTCCCAACAATTTCAGCATAAAGCCTAAACATGTATCTAGCATGATGTACAACTCAATTACTTTATCACATGGTGAAAAACACAAATATCAACAAAGTGGGCCACTAAACAGTGCCCCGTATACAACAGTCACAACTCACAGGGTGCACGCCCACGCGCCCGTCATCTAGCATGTGCGTCACCTCAACACCAATCACATAACACATAATTCGGAGTTTCATACCCTCAGTACTAAGTTTAGAAGAGTTACTTATATTGAACAAGCCAATTCCAACACCGAGCAAGCCAAGCGGTACTCTAAAAATGCCATCACGCGCGTAGAGACCTCTGAAGGGCTCAATACTAGCCAAAAACAACTCAACTACATCAGATAAAGCCCAAGGAGTCAATTACAATTGATAAAGATCGAATCTTAAATCAAATCCCAAATCCAGCCAAAAATCACACCCAGGGCCCGTACCTCGGAACCCGACAAAACTCACAAAATCCGATAGCCCATTCAATTACGACAAAACTCACAAAATCTGAAGAGCTCGTACTCTGTGGTGAGCATGTCAATCTTGGACTGTTTAACTTGAGTAGTTGCTTCGTGTGCGGTTTGCAACGCTTCCCATATTTCTTTGGCAGTATCACAAGCTGAGACTCTGTTGTACTCATCGGTTCCTATACCACATACCAAGATTTTCTTGGCGCGATAGTTCTTTTCTACGGCTTTTCTGTCAATATCAATGTACTCCTTTCTGTCTTTCGGCACCATTGGTCCAGTTTCTTCAAGCTTCTTCATAGGAACATGTGGACCATCACAGATGATGTCCCACAGTTCTTAATCTTCGGCCATTATGAAATAGTGCATGCGAGTCTTCTACCAGCTGTAGTACTGACCATTGAATCTAGGAGGTCTGTAGGTTGATTGTCCTTCCTCAAAGTTGGGTGGAGCAGCCATTGAGATCCTTTCTAGGTGTTAACCTTTTAGAAAGAACCCGCTCTGATACTAATTGATAGCTTGTATGAGTCCACCAAACTATAGAGCACCTGATCCTTTATGAGTTTCTACTGAGAATACTTTATGAAGCAGTAAGTAAAATAGACAAGGGACTTTTACGTGGAAAAAACCCAACTCAAGGGGACAAAAACCACGACCTACACCTGTAGGCTTTCAACTTCACTAACTTTTAAACACCTATTACAAGCCACTTTGTAATGACTCTATTACAAAGAATTCAACACACCTAACTTGTGGTAATCTCACCATAATCCACTTTGTCACTCTCTAGTTACAAAGAATTCAACTAACTTGTGATACTATCACCACATTCCACTTTGTCACTCTTTTAGTAACAAAGACTTTAACTTATGACTAAACCTAGTCACAACATAAACTCGGAGAGTTTACGGATTTTGGGTTTCCTAAAAACAGCTTCTAAGAAAGCAAAATAGGAGTTACAATGAAGAACAAATAACAAGATTACAACTCAACTACGGATACACATAGGCCATTGTGAAACTGATCCTTTAGTGGAGTTGTCTTCTTGTTCTTGACACACAAGTGACTTCAATGCCGGATGAACACTTTAATGCTTGAGAGAATATCACTGAATGCACAAGTGTTGTCTTGTGCCTTGCACTAGGTTGTTATACTACAAAAGACATCATCATGGTGATGTCAATTCACAATGGTGGTGTCAATTCTTGGTTAGTACATGCCTCTTCCCAATGGGAAGTGACTGCTGGACTATCTGCTGCACTGTCGCATGTACAGTTGCAGGCAGTCACTTTCTGTAGTTGCTTTCCATCTGTATAGTTGACTTATACTTCTGTTAGAGAACCTATGGAACCAGGTCCCTGTTGTGTTCCTCTTTGTACAGTTTCGGACAGTCGCTTTCTGCAGTTGCGTTCCAGTTGTATAGTTGACTTATACTTCTGTCAGGGGAACACCAAAGGATCAGGTCCCTAATCTTGTTCTTGTGAATCTAAAGGCACACTGCCCAGATTATCTTGAGTTGATTAACTTGAATGATTGTACCAGGCATGCTTCAGGTCCTTTATCTGGTTCTATACAGAAAGTTTGTTAGATCATCAAAACATAGATTAAAAGACCTTAAGCCCATCACAACACATAACCGTGTAATCAACTTATCAATAGCGGTCTCCCCCACTTGGCTCAAAGTCATAGATCAAAACACACCATAACTCCCAATGCCCATACTTTATAACAGCCATAATACCGTAGTTTGATTCAACTAAATCCTCCATAAGTTCATGTAACACAAACCACCTAGCATCTCAAACCATCTACAAATTCTCGCATTCACCCTTGTAACAATCAAGCCAACTTCCACAAGCGGTTCAACTCAAATTGTAACACATATAATTCGCAGGTAAACGAGAACTCTCTACAAAAACAACATAGGGATCACACAACCTCAGGACACCCCGCAAGAGATAACCCACCTGCTTAGCTTCAAATTGACATCTTTTCATACCCTTCCATAGTCACAAATACTACGCAATTACTTAATCTCCCTGATTCTGAACTCACCAACAAGACATGAGAATCTAATTCATTCCACAATTGAACAACATGAAAGATCCTCCAATATGTTCATAACTCAATACTATACATAACATCAAGGTAGACATCAAGCACCCAATTGTCCTCTTTACATTACAAGCAAGCTCTTCTCGTCAAATTCAATCCATATGAACACATCTCGCAGTCATATCATACTCATCACGTAGCCATCCAGTCACAAACTCAACTAATAGGGACACTATTGGACATATAAATCCTAAAGCACGTGTTCACACAATAAAAATCTCTAAGCTCAAGCTACAGTCAAAACTGGGCCTCAAGTCCTCCAGACTGGCCCATCATCATCACACAAAAACCATATCTCGCACCTCATCCATAGAATCATAAGCCGTCGATACACAGCTGATACCGAGCGCTCATGTGCGCATACGAATGCGTGGAAGGAATTCAAAGAGTTATGCTTCAATATGAATCAATGTCGCACGATAAGGAAAGAAAGATGGGAAGTCTATCCTAAATGTCATGTAGCCTCTCGAAGATAGGTATGGACGTCATCATAACGATTCGTAAGGCTCTACTAGACACTTGCTCATGACTTGTAGAACCTATGAACCTAAAGCTCTGATACCAATCTTTCACGACCCAAAATTCACTAGTTGTGATGGTACCTAACCCAACCCGCTAGGTAAGCCAACTAAATACTATCCAATTTCAATATTTCTAATAAGTCAATTAAATAAATAAATTATCTGGATCTATACCATTTCCTAAGGACTGGTAGTACAAATCACGAGCTTCTAAGAATAGAGTTTACAAAGCTAATATGAAGAAAATACATCTTCTATAGTCTAAGGCTACCGTGAAAAAGAGGCAGCTACAACAGAAACGCAAGTACGCCTTCAAATCCAGCAACTATCAAACGCGGCAACATCGACATCCGGGATCTGCACACAATGTGCAGGAAGTGCAGTATAAGTACAACCGACCCCATGTACTAAAAAAGTAACAAACCTAAACTCAGGTTGAAAGTAGTGACGAGCTGGAACATAGGTCGGGTCCAACACCAATAACCAATAGCAGTTCAAAACAATGTAAAGCATATAAATACGGAAGTAACTCTAAGATAAAATGCTCAGCCTTCTCACAGTTTTCAAAAAAATAGTTCCGCCTTTCAAGAATATCAGTGAAAACCCAAATTCTTTACCGAAATCGTCGTGAAATATGAGATAGTTTGAAAAGAATTGTATTTCTTTTTCTAAAATTCTCTTCACAATAAATAAGATGTTTCATTTTCTTTCCAGATAGCAAGTGTGAGATACCTCTCTATGACTACATATAAATGTGTGTAAAAAGTCATGAATGACGTGATACCGTACAGCACGAGGAAAATGCGTCTCTATGCATGTATGCCATATATGCATGCCAATGTCATGTATCTCAGAGATGAATCATGTACTCACACTCTCAGAGTACTCAATCTCACTGTATCATACTTTCCACTCATCATACTCAACCGCTCGGTACTGTATATGGCCCATACGGCTCTGGGAAATCCATCCCGGAACATATACAACACTAACTAGAAGTCACCTAGTACCGAGGAAAAAGGGCAATCCAACCCTATGGAGAGATCCATCTCCAGGTATCAAGTACTTCGGACAAATCCATGTCCAGGGAAATCCATCCCTCAATAATATATAAATGCTCAACCACTCGGTACTGTATATGGCCCATGCGGCCGAAGGGAAGATCCAGTCCCGGAATATATNTCCCGGAATATATACATCACTGACCATCAGTCTCTAGTACCGAGGAAAACAAGCCAATGCAGCCTCACGGAGAAGATCCATCTCCATACCAAGGGAAGATCCATCCTTGAATATAATCAATCGCGCCCATTGGGGTGTGCAGACTCCGGAGGGGCTCCTTCAACCCGAGCGCTATAACAAGCCAATCATGGCATAAATCAATCAGGCCCTCGGCCTCACTCAGTCATAAATCAATAAAACATGCTGCGGCGTGCAGCCCGACCCCATAACTGCCACTCATAATCAGGCTCTCGGCCTCACTCAGTCATCAATCTCTCCAGTCTCACCCACGGGCTCACAATATCATGAAAACTAACCCGGAATAATGATATGATGTATCAATAAGTAACAACTGAGACTGAGATATGATATGAATGCATGAATGCGACTGAGTACGAAATATCAATGAAATCGATGAGATGACAGCAAGAAACGATCGCTAGGGGTCCCAACAATTTCAGCATAAAGCCTAAACATGATATCTAGCATGATGTACAGCTCAATTACTTTATCACATGGTGAAAAACACAAATATCAACAAAGTGGGCCACTAAACAGTGCCCTGGAAACAACAGAGTCACAACTCACAGGGTGCACGCCCGCACGCCCGTCACGTAGCATGTGCGTCACCTCAACACCAATCACATAACACATAATTCGGGGTTTCATACCCTCAGCACTAAGTTTAGAAGAGTTACTTATCTTGAACAAGCCAATTCCAACACCGAGCAAGCCAAGCGGCACTCCAAAAATGCCATCACGCACGTAGCGACCACCGAAGGGCTCAATACTAGCCAAAAACAACTCAAATACATCAGATAGAGACCAAGGAATCAATTACAATTGATAAAGATCGAATCCTAAATCAAATCCCAAATCCGGCCAAAAATCACACCCGTGGCCCGCACCTCGGAACATGACAAAACTCATAAAATTCAACAACCCATTCAATTACGAGTCCAACCATACTAGTTTCACTCAAATCCGACTCCAAATCGGTGTTCAAAACTCAAAATTCATATTATGAAACATTAGGCCAAAACCCCCAATTTTCATCTCAAAATACTAATCAAATGATGAAAACAATGATATATTCATGAATATTAACCAAATCCGAGTTAGAATCACTTACCCCGATTAATTTTTCGAAAAACCCACAAAAAGTCATCTCAAACCGAGCTCCCAAGGTCCAAAATGTGAAATAATACCCTAAACCTCATGTATATAGTACCCCTCTGAACTCCCAATGTGCGATCCGTACAATTCCAAGTGCGGCCGCACATCCCAGCTCCTGCGGCCGCACCACCTACGGTCGCACAAAAATGGTGCGGCCGCACCTTTTGGTGATTGCACTGCCAGGCCTTAGTATTTTGGCCATAACTTTCTCTACAAATGTGTTGTCCGCACCCCCAAAAGTGCCAGAACAATATCAGAGTGCCAAAATGCCCAGAATCGCTCAAAACTCACTCTGAAACACAACCGAGGCCCTGGGACGTCAACCAAAGGTACCATCAAATCCTAAAACACCATATAAACTTAGTCAAGTCCTCAAATCATATCAAACAACAACGAAAACATGAATCGCACACCAATTCAAGCTTAATGAACTTGAAACCTCAAACTTGTATAACCGATGTTGAAATCTATCAAATCACGTCCAATTGACCCCAAATTTTGCATACAAGTCATAAATGACATAATGGAGCTATTCCAATTCGGGAATCAGATTCTGATCCCGATATCAAAAAGTCAACTTCCCGGTCAAACATCCAAACTTAAATTTCCGAATAACTTGAAAACCAAACCGACGATTCATATAAGTCTTAATACATCATACAGAGCTACTCATGCCCTCAAAAAACCGAGCAAAGTGTAATGCTCAAAACGACCGGTTAGGTCGTTACAAAAAATACTACTCTTCCTAGAACTGTGGAGCAAGAAATACATATTCAGCTGCCCCAGAACAATGTACAAGTGCTCAATACACATTCGTCCACCACAAGATCCCACAGTAGGAAAACAAGCAGTGATCCTTGTTCCCTCAAGGAGGAGGAGCCACAACATAGTGGAGAGGGAGTCCAGTGTCAACCAACATCAAGCACCACAAATGAATAGAGCCACTATCATAATTTTTTGGAATTCTATTCCGACGCCGATATCAAAATTTCCACTGCCGACCAAAATCGCCAAAATTTTAACTTTCGCCAATTCAAGCCTAATTCTACCACGGCCTCCAAATCACATTCCGAATGCGCTCCCAAGTCCAAAATCACCTAACGGAGCTAAAGGAACCCTTTCAAATCCGAGATCATTTACACATAAGTCAACATCCGGTCAACTTTCCCAACTTAAGCCTTCACAAAAGAGACTAAGTGTCTCAAATCCTCTCCGAACCCACTCCAGATCCGAACCAACTGACCCAACATATCATAATATAGTTGAAGAACATAAAAAGAATCAAAAATGAGGAAATGGGGATGTAACTCACGAAACGATCGGCCGGGTCGTTACAGTTCATGAATACTGAAGTTAGTGAAAGGGGTGAGATGGATGCAAACCTACCAAAAAATAATTCTCATCCATCTGGAAAACAACCTTATTCAGAGGTGGATAAGTTTGAACGGCTCATGAAGGAGGCAAATAAAGAACTATATCCTAACAAGAACTATGAATGAGGCAGATGATGATGGAGATATGCGACCTTATATTGAGCAATTGATGGATGGTCAAAACTACTCTGCAACCCAACCACATATTGAGCAATTGATGGATAACAAGAAATAATCTGAAGCCGAAGCACATGACAGTCATTCTAATGAGTTGAATACTTCTGTCGTGGCACTGAAAATCAACATAATGATGAATCGGGTAACATTTTTCTCTGGGTTTGTTTTCAAATCTTAGTTATGTGAAAACTTTGGTTAATCTGTTTGTGTATACGATGATGGAGATATGCGACCTTATATTGAGCAATTGATGGTTGGTCCAAACAACTCTGCAACCCAACCATATATTGAGCAGTTGATAGATAACCAGAACTATTCTGGAGCCGAAGCACATAACGGCCAATCTAATGAGTTGAATACTTTTGCCGGCGGCACTGAAAATCAACATAGTGATGAATCAGGTAACATTTTCTCTGGGTTTGTTTTCAAATCTTAGTTATGTGAAAAACTTTGGTTAATCTGTTTGTGTATATAGTTTTATGGTCTAGAAGGTGAGCTTCTAACAGATTTGTTCTGAAGTTACATGTTTTGGTTAAGATTTATTACTTTTGAATATTTTTGGTTCAGATTTAGTACCCTTCTTTAATGGAAAGTAAGGCTTGAAAAGCAATTCCATTACTACTTTGTAACTTTAATTCATAAGAGTTAAACATGCATGGTAGGAAGGTTAGATAAAAGCATAAGAAAAAAATGACATTGGAATCTCGTCGTTTAGTCATTTTATGTACTTGTTATTTTTTCTTTTTCATTCATGGACTAAGAACAGAGAAAGTGATCTTGGTCTAAATCAGCTAATACTTTCAAGCTTTTAAAATGTTTAAGTATAATTTTAGGTAGTCTGCTAAACATGCTTGTTGGAAATTCCATGATAGATACAACTACTATAGGATAAGCTAGTTAAGCTATGCATCTTGCACTGGAATTGCAGAAATAAGCAACATATTAGTTTTTTCTCTTCGGACTATACTCTTCTAGTGCTTAATGCAGTGATGTGAATTTTTAAGATACTATATCTCTTTTACAAATGAAAGAATATGTACTAGTCACCTACTAGTGTAACTCTTCCCTCTGTTGTGTAGATTTTGCTTGATTTTAGAATGACTTATATGGGAACCAAAACGATATATTCCCATGTTTCTAGGAAATTTCTACGAGACTTGTACTGATATAGAAGATTCATGTAGCTCATCTCTACTGGCTAACAGGTTTTACGTCCTGTCGTAGGTATTATGTTTGGATATAGCTTTATATTAATCGGATGAAAGTTTCATGAGTTTCTTGTTGCAATGGTCTATATAACTTAGTCTTGGGATTGTGGTTATTTTTAAGTTTTTATCAGAAACCAATTATTCTTAAATTAGCTATAGTTTCTAGAGAAATTTAATTTCAACTATTTGTGACACATACGTGCCTAAAGAACTCACTTCAACTCTTGTCCTGCAGTGTATGACTAAGGCTAAGGTTTTATCGACGTTAAAGTGCATAATATTCTGTCACCTATTTGAGAGCTTCATTAATAGCATATAACCATAGCCCAATATCCATGTTTAAGAAAAAGAACTTGGCAACTCTAATGAACTTGGTGTGCAGCTTCCCTTTGCATCTCCAAGCTAATAGACTGCTTTTGAATTATTTTTTTGTTTCTTCTCGATCATAACAAAGAAAAAAACTCCATTTCATTGTTTGCACATCCTTTTCTCTTGCCTATTGTTCCATTTAGTTATTTCTGCTTATAAATATTAGGTGAGAGAGTTGGCTGAATAAGAATCAGACGGTGATGGAGTTTTCCAGATGTTTTTTTACATTATATTTCATCTTTTAACACATATTTTTTTTTAAATTTGAGGTCATACAATATAATGTTTGATAATTTAGTGGGTGGAAGATTTTAATATTATAAAAAGTTGCAGAAATTATTTGAAGACTATCCTTCATCAGGATTAGTTACATATCAACATTAGCTATTTCGTTCAAACAATAAAAGTTTATATTTTAAGTTAATGTGATATTGATATTTTTGATTAGTACTTCCTTTTGTTTTTTAAGATTAGTGAGATACATTATAATTTTTTGGGGATTAATATTGATACATTTGTTGTTTGGATCATATTTGGACGAATGTAGTAACTATTATTAATGGTGGTTAAATTATTTCCATTACAGCTTGTGACTTTTAGCTCTAATTTAACTGGATATAACTATAAAAATGGACGATAAAAGGGCAAATTAATACGTTTCCACAAGGATATTATAGCCATTATAATTATTGAAAAACAATTGATGTCAAAGATATTGACTTTTAGCGGCAATTTAGTTAAATATATTAGCCATTAAAATGGACGTTAAAAGAGCAAATCAAGATGTTTTTAGAAGGATACTACAACAATTCTAAATTGCCGAAAAACAATTGCCGTTACAGATACAAATTTTTAGCGGCAATTATTTTGAATCTAGCGGCTATATAAAAGGACGCTAAAGGAGCATAATTAACCATTTTTTACAATGGATTTGGCGGCCATCATAATTGTCACAAACAATTGTCGTTAAAATTAATGGTGTTTAGCGGCAATAAGTCAGTCCATTGAATATAAACTTCTAACAGAACGCGAGTCTAATTGCGATAGAAAAATTGACCTAAAAATCAGTTGGACCAAACCTCTTCCTGGTTGGTATAGGCTTAACATCGATAGAGCTTTTAATAAGAACAATGCAACTGGAGGCATAGGAGGAATTTTTAAAATCAAAATGGAGACTGGATTTTAGGATTCACCTCAAAAATAATCTCTAGAGCCCTATCCACTCAGAACTCATGGCACTCTACCAAGGACTTTGTATTGCCAAAGACAGGAAACTATTTTCATTGGAAATAGAGACTGATGCTACACAGGTAATTTCCTTCATCAAAGAAGGTGCAAATCTTATGACTCAGTTATTAATTCATGCAAGTTGCTTCTGTCGCAAATGGAGATGGTGGTGATGCACCATAATTTTAGACAAGGGAATGAAGTAGCTCACATCCTGGCAAAGCACGCAGGAGCTCTTTCAGCATTCAATAAAATTGATCTTTTGTTATTGTTCCCTCCACCCTTTGTTATGACCAGAATGCTGACAGACAAGGGTGGACATATTTTTGTAAAAACTATCTCTATAACTACTTGTAGTCAACTAGCAAGGAATGGTAATCAGCATGTTATGCATGGGTTATCATCTGCTAATGATCCTCAGTATCATAAACACTATAATCCCTAGTTCCGTTTTGTTGTTATGAAATAAATGTCCAGTTCATCAAAAAAAAAATTAATAATTTAACTTAAACTTACAATTCTACCCTTAATGAGAAGCTTTTATAACCACATAAATACCCTAGGCCCCTTCTTGACTTGTTTAAGACCACAAATTTCAAAAGTCTTTATTTTTTCTTAAACTCCATGCACAGTCAAACAGGTTCACATAAATTAGAACGGAGGGAGTATTAAATTTAAAAGTAAAGACCTTTTTTATTGATAGAAGCCATAATGATTCATGGTCTTTCCTAATTCTTTATCTTGTCCGCTAGTCTGTTAATATCTCCTAAAAGCAACGAATATTCAATAATATTTTTTTTACAGATACATAGAGAACTACATTCTCCTTCATAGCAGCAAGTTCAAAGTTCAAATCGCAGGTTAGTCATCCTTTTTGTTCCCCATGTAGAAAACTTTATTCTTTTCGACTCAACTTAACTTGTGCTTCTAAGTAGCGAATAATATATTGTTTTGACTAGTTTTTGTGGGGATAGATCAAATCTATATATATATTTTTCACATATTTATAATTTTTTTTTAATTTTTATGCAATTTTACTTGTTTATAAATATTTATTGTATTATTATTATTTTATAAAATATTAAAAATTAAATATTTATGGGGCTTACGCTTCGCTTAATCATAAGAAAGACACATTGCCTTATGCCCGTGCCGTTTAAAAAAAATGGATAGAGTGTTGCCTTTTTGATGGGATAACTTTTCGCTTATGCCCGTATCGTGAGTCCGAAACTTAAATGATAATTTTTTGTACAAAAACTACTTTTTTAATGTTTTAAAAAAAAGGTACATTAATGAGTATTTCGCAGTTTTATACTGCAATTTGACTTAACGGATTTTTTGCCGTTAAGGCATTTCGTAGTATAAAACTGCGAAATATTAAAAAAATATTTTTTATGACATTTTGTAGTACAATACTGCGAAATAGGCTGATTTTAGGCCCCACAAATAATTAACTGACATAACAATAATTCAAATACATAATTCGCAGTATTATACTGCGAATTACTTTGAAAAAATTGTACACCCCAAGGTCGGACTTGCCTTATTTATAGGCGCTTCAATTTTATAAAAATTCATTCAACACTTAAACTTCAAACATACGTTTATTCTCTCTTCTCCTTATCAATCAATATTTTACAATGTCTGAAGTGCCAAAAATAAGGGTTTCACTGTATTGGGGGGGTGAGATTGTGGTGGAGAATAACTCTGTGAGGTATAGCTCACCTCCACAGTGTCATGTTAAATTGCCGCTTAATATGGAGTACGATACATTGGTATCGTTGCTACGTAAAAAAATGAGTGAGCGGAGGCGTTCGGTTAGCCTTAAAGTAACCGGTAGATTTCCTTATTCAGTGACTCCGCAGGGGTTTGCTTATTATTCTGAGTTTAACATCGAGGATGATGAAACTCTTAGAGATTTTTTGCGGATTCCGGATGAATACAGGGAATTTATTGTAATAAAATTATTGGAAATGTACGTCAAGGTGGAAGACGTTCCTAGTAATGAGGGCGTGCATAGCAGGGATAACCCCCAGTCATCGGGTGGTTATTCTGGAGCAGCGTTTGCCGGACAGATTGGAGATGAAAGAGCTTGCCTTGATTTAAACTTGTCACCACAGGCGAATGAGCAGCCAGAAAATAATGTTTCCACTTTATATAATCAACAAGACGACTGGTAAACTTCAATTTTACTACGTTTTAGCGATTTTTTTTTCATGTTTTAATTGGATTTGTATTAACACTCATATTTTTTATAGGGGGTACCGTCCGGATTTGAATTTTACAAGTTATGACCTCGCCCCTAGTTGGAATCTGCGTAGGTCTGGAGTATTGGACCACGGTGGTCCATCTGGGAGTTATCACCAACCTGAAAATATCCATCATGAAACGTCAAGACAATACGATTTGTAAGTAAAGTGATATAGCGATATCTAAAGTATTTTTCCTGAGTATTGGGTAACTTAGGTTTTTGTTCGTTTTGTGCAGTGAAAACGAGCTTCTTGAAGCTCCTGGCCTCACACAGTTGCCCATAGACGACGTTTTTACTCGTGATTTGGCAGATGCGCAGAGTCAGGAGGATGATAGTGATTATGACAACAATGCGGATGAGTCTGGGGATAACACACCCTTCCATGATGAGGGGGATGATGAGGAGGAGGAAGTGAATGTTGAACCTGAGCTGACCAGGGAGCATGTTCCTCCACCTCCCGCTAGACCAAGAGTGTATGAGTCACACGTGCCATTTCATGAGCGAAATATTCCCTACCTTGATAATTTGCCAAGCATGCCTAACGTTGATGCCCTAACAAGGGATGATGATGAATTACGGTCAGTGATGTGGGATGAATCTAGACCAGCTGTTCTTACAAAGGGCATGTATTTCCCCGATAAAGCTCGCCTAATTAGGGCTGTAAAAATCTACAGTATAAGAGAGTGTCGTGAGATGACGGTAAGTGAGTCAACTACGGAGAAATACAAGGCTGTATGCCGTAGGTGGTTTATGGGTTGTCACTGGATGCTGCGTGCCACAAAGAAGAAATCAGGTTTGTGGAAAGTGGGTAAATTTATTAGCGAGCACAGATGTGAAATGGACACATTCAATGAGAATCACTTCAACTTGGATGTGGACTTGATTTCCCTTGTCTTGATTCCATTTTTGGAAGTGTCCATTAGGTTCAAGATTAAAGAGTGTATTACAGCCGTCCACCAGGAGTATGGTTGTACTATAACCAAAAGAAAGGCATATCTCGGTCGCAAACGTGCCTTTGAACTTATTTATGGCGATTGGGATAAGTCTTTTTCGAATCTGCCCAGGTACATGGCTGCACTGCAACACTTTAACCCCGGGACTGTTGTTGAATGGAGGCGTGAGCGGAGTCCGGACAGACCGGAATATATTTTCAACTATGTATTTTGGTCATTTAAACCAGCAATTGATGGTTTTGTGCATTGTCGTCCTGTAATTTCCATAGACGGTACTCATGTCTATGGAAAGTATGATATTAAGCTTTTGATTGCAGTTGTTGTAGATGCCAACGGACAAATATTTCCACTAGCTTTTGCCATTTGTGCCAACGAAAGTGAAGAGACGTGGACGCAGTTCTTGAACCACTTGAAGCAGCACGTTGTCAAACAGCGTTCAGGTATTTATCTAATATCTGATCGGGATGGTGGTATTTAAGTTCTGTACGTCACTTGCCTGAATGGCATGAACCATATGCATACCACCGTTACTGTGTGAGGCACCTGAAGGCCAATTTCCAGAAGAAATTTCCTGACAAGGCGTTGCATGACTTAATGTGGATGGCTGCAACTGAGCACCAGCAGTGCAAATTCACGAGGCGCATGGAAGCGATCCGGCAGATAGAACCACGAGCCTATACTTGGTTGATGCAACATGACCCTCAAATGTGGACATTGCATGCTGATGGCGGCAGACGATGGGGAGCCCTCACTACAAACGTGTCGGAGTCATTCAACGGCTTGTTGAAGTCTGCCCGTGGACTGCCTGTCACTGCCATGGTCCGCATGACTTTCAAACAGAGTGCAGAGAGGTTTGTTGAAAGGCATGCAGCTGCATCGTCATTGATGGACAGGGGTGTTGAATTTATGCCAATACCCATGACAGATTTGAAAAGGTACAGGAGGCGATCACGGGTGGCAGTTCA